>NW_024380488.1:0-5333 GCF_016835505.1 Polypterus senegalus | reverse complement strand
TTGCCTAATGTGCTGTGCACATCCCCCACAGCTGCAGAATGTGCAAACTCTCAAGCTCATGCCTTGATTGATTATCTGGGAGTGAAGTGGAGTTTTAGAGTGGAAATAACAGATCGTTATTTGGAACACATGCATTTCATGTGTGTTCTGTTTCTACAGTAATCTGTGTAAACACATTGTTAAAACTGAAACGTTTTTATATTCTAGTAGTAGATGACAAAATGTAGACATAAACTATATAATGTATGAAGCCTGAAGTCCAAATATCAAAGGATCACTTTCACAAAAAAAGCCGCCTTAACATGCGACATTGACACTTGTTTATCGAGACCACCATCATGAAGCAATAGAATCAGCTGCTGACTGAGAAGCAAAAGGTTGCGAGTTCGATCCTGCACCACTCTGTTTTGAGAAGTAAACTGCCCTTATTCTTACTATTTTTGAATAAAAACATACATTTGATTTCAGTCTGTAACAGCCGGTATAATTTATGATACTTGTAAAGGTTAGCTTTTTTATTATTATTTTTTATTAGTCAGTTTTATTATCTCAGCCGCATTCACGAGCCCAAACACACCCCACCCCCGCATCTGACACTGCTGTTTTCACATAGACGCGCTATATCAGAGGTAAACTCAGCTCCCTTCTACATTGCAGCAAGAATGCACATACCATTGCTTACTAAAGTGTCAGCAGGGCTTTGTGGCATTACACACATTTTGAGCATGCCCTCTGCACACTACTTGTGACTTTAGGCTTTAGGAAGTAAGTAAATAAATAAAGGTAAATCGCGTCATAAAATGATTTTTTCAAAACATCACATATATTTGTCTCTCTTTTTTTTTTTAAATGTGCGCTGATCACCGCCAGCATGTTGTAGCACACAGCATCTGGCCACCTGCATGTTCTTGCGCGCACTGAATAAGAGACAAATATACAATGTATCCTGTGCATACAGTGCAATATTATTTGAAAATGAACAGCATCAGATCTGGTTTGGATTTATGCTACCGCTGTTAGAGTCAGATCAGAAGGGGTGAGAGAGCGTGAACATGACTGAGAGAATCAGACTGAAAAAGCAAACATTTAGAAATGCCATATTTTACAGCTGATCTGACGCTGTTCGTTTTCAAATAATATTGCATTAGTGCAACAATGTTTTCTGATTGGTACTATTCAGGTCATAAAATGATTTCTTCAAAATGTCACATGTATTTGTCTCCTTCTTTGTATTCCTCTGCTGCGCTGACATTGTGCACCAGAAGGTGTGAGCTTATTCAGTGCCGCAGGAGCACGCAGGTGGCCGGTTGCTTGTACTATCACAAGCTTTTTTTAAAAATGTGCGTTGGTCATTGCCAGCATGTTGTATGTAGCACACAGCAACTGGCCACCTGCATGTTCTTTATGGCACTGAATAAGCTCCTGATCTGACTCTAAGTAATAAAGGGCCAGCATAAATTCAAATCCAACCTGTCGCTATTCGTTTCAAATAATATTGCATTAGTGCGATGATGTTTTCACATATACGAGTTGTCTCGTTCTTTCAGGTCTGTAATAGAAAACACAGCATAGATAGAAGTGTGTACAACGCTTCTTACAGGAAAAGGCGATGGAAAAAAAAAAAGGTGATGCAGCATCAACAAGCTAACCTATTGGATTTTGGACTTTTTAGATGATGGCTTGGAGGAGCCAGTTGTTTGTAAGTTAAAATATTTTAATTTTAATTAAAAAAGAAATAGTTAAGGCAGTTTTAGTAATCCTGAATAAAATTTTAACAATGAGGCTAGTGCAATGCAAGTCCTATTGATTTGGGACTTTTAGATGATGGCTTGGAGGAGCCAGTTGTTTATAAGGGCTATATTTTGCAGGAGAAGCCAGCTGATCCAGCACCTCAAGCTCAGGGTCGTTAAAATGGAGGAGGAGTTGGCTGGCCTGCGTTGTAGCAGGGAACTGGCGAACCTGGCCCAGGTGTCCTTCAAAGAGACAGTGTGCACCCCAAGGGTAGAGTGGAAGGAGACCAGATAGGTAGAGATAGGTCAGTCACGGTCACAAAACGTAAGGTAAAGGGTGCACAGTCTGGGAGCATCAACCCCAGAATTGGAAGAGTCAAATCGTTTTCAGGTCCTTCTGGAGCTGGAAGGTGTCTCTGATGATTCTGAAGTGGTAGGCAGGAATGAGAAGCCCCAACGGGCCATATCAAAACCAGTTCCCAGAAAACGAGAGGCAGTGATAGTCGAGGACTCAGTCTTTAGGGGGATTGAAGTGCAGGTTTGCTCCAGAGACAGAAAGTCTTGCACAGTGTGTTACCTTCCGAGTGCACAGGTGGGGGACCCCCTGAAAGGGTGCACAGGCTCTGGCCAGGATTGGGGATGGATCCGTAGTCATTGTACATGTTGGAACAAATGACATACATAACAGTATTCTGTCAGTTCTGCGGTCCAAATTCAAAGAGTTAGGTGCCACTCTGAAGAGCAGAACTGACAAGGTAGCTTTCTCTGAAGTTCTGCCTGTGCCATGCGCCAGTCCAGGTAAGATTAAGGAGATTAGAAGGCTTAACATGTAGCTCAAATCTTGGTGCAGGGTAGAAGGGTATAGGTTTATGGGGCATTGGGACTCATTTTGGAACAGATAGGACCTGTTCCACCACCATGGGTTACATCTGAACCGAATAGGCACCAATGTATTGGGGAGGTGTATGAGTAGGCTAGTCGAGGATTAATTAAACTAGGGAATGGAGACCATGGAGTTTAGGACATGCCAGGTTTAGAACTATACATGGAGGAACATACAACTGTGTAGAAATAAAAATGTGCAGTAATGTAAATTCTAGCCCAACATTTAAATAGAGAAGGAGTAACACAATAAAAATAGCTTGCTTAATACTAGAAGTATTAAAAATAAGGCAAGTGAGTTTGAGCTGTATGTGGCAGAGGACAATTATGATAATATAGCAATAACAGAAACCTGGCTAAATAACAAAGATATAGATGAGTATAACATAGAGAGGTACACATTTTTTAGGAAACATAGACAGAACAGAAAAGGAGGTGGAGTGCTATTTATGTCAAATAGAATTTAAATGCAAGTCCCTTTCACCTGGACAATGAGCTCGATCTTAGTGGGAACATGTGGTTTTGCCTGGAAAGCATTAGGAAAGAGCCCCAATTTTATTAGCATAGTAGACCTCTACAATACAGGCAGTAGTTTTAACACACATCTGTTAGTAATATTAAAAGGCAAGTATACAATGGGTTGCTGCAGTCATGGGGTATTTTAATTATCTGAAAATTAACTGGGATAACCTTGCAGAATGGAGAAGCACACGAGCAGGAGTTTTTAGAAGTAATCAGTGACTGTTTTTTAACACAGTATGTTAAAGTACCAATGCGGGGTGAAGCTTGTCTAGATTTAGTATTTTGTAATAATCAGGATAGAATTGAGGGTGATTGAAGTAGTAGGGTCAAGTGAACATAATATAATATATAACATAAATAAGTGACCAATAAGTGATCATATAATATATATGTGACCATTACATAATGGTAGGGTACAATATGTGGCAAAAGTCTAGGAAGGACCGTGGATAAGCTTCCCAGTGTGAGTCAGTAGAGAAGCAGTGAACATGTTTAAAAATGCTGTACATGTAATGCAGGTACTGTCCTATCGGCACTGGCTTCTCCTCCCAGCCAATACCCCCAGGCCACAGATGCAGGTTAGGTGGAGGTATGGTGGTTCTAAATTGGCCCTAAAGTGTGTGCTTGGACTGTAGAAGTGATTCCTCAGCCCTGCTGTGTCCTGCGGTGGGTTGAGCACCCTGCAGGGAGGACCAAGACTTTGTGCCTTGTAACCCTGAAGTTGAGCTGGGACGTGGTTCGGAGTGAAGAAGAAGGACTTGTACCTGACCGGGGTAATATCGGATCACATGGACTGGGGACTAGAAACACTTCGGATGGATGGATGGATATAAAAGTTCGTGTGTGTTTGTAGACGGGAGCTGAGCTAATGGGAAGGGTGGCAAAGTGTCTAAAACTTGGAGGATTGTTATTGTACTATTATGTATTAGCAAATTTTGTGGAGATGCAGCAAAGAGGATAGACTGGGATAAGCTTTAAAGTCATCAAGCTAATTTGACAGTTACGAGGTGTCTGAGTAGTGGATAGGTTTAAAAATCGATACAGCCCTGATCAGTCATAGGTACATACCTAAATTTGTAATCAATAGAAAATTAAAAAAAAAAACTCAGCAGTGGGTTAATAAAGAGTTAAAAGCAGCTGCAAAAGAAAAAAACAGCTATATAAGGCATACAAGACTAATAACTCCAAAGTGAATCATAGGGCGTATGAGAACATGAGGGCAACCATTAAGAAGGATATTAGGGAGGCTAAAAGACAGTTGGAGGGGAATGTAGCAGATAAGGTGAAAGATGACCCTAAGAGATTCCCTCAGTATTGTAGTAGTAAAAGGACAGTCAAGGAGGAGGTGAAGTGCATCAGGAAGAATAAAGGAGAATTAAAAGATACAGACAGTGTAATACTGGATGTTCTAAACTTGCATTTTTTTGAGGTCTTCATAAATGAAAAAGTGGAAAACCTCCCAGTGGTAAACTGGACTATTAAGGGGGTACTAACAGATTTGGAAATTTCAGAGGGAGAAGTACTACTCAGATAAAATCTGCTGAAATCAAACAAATCACCAGGAACAGATAATATTCACCCTCTAGTTCTTAAGGAGGCTAATGAGTACACATTTAAACCCTTAACACATATTTTTAGGAAGTCATTGCGCACCTGGGAGATTCCAAAGGACTGGAAAATGACAAATATTATCCTGTTATATAAAAAGGGTGACCGGGAAGGTCAAATCAACTATAGGCCAGTAAGCTTAACATGCATCACAGGAAAATTAATGGAAGGAATTAGCACATGGCAATTACAGGTGTTTTTCTGAATAGTCAGCATGGGTTCAGAAGAGGAAGGTCATGTTTTACTATTACTATTTCTATGAGGAAGCAACACAAAGATATGATCAAAGTGGAGCACATGATATTATTTATCTTGACTTTCAGAAAGGTTCCACATGAGAGGCTGGACATCAAACTAAAAGAATTTGGAGTTCAGGGTGATGAGTGCAGAATTGGCCCAGACACATGAAGCAGCAGGTGATGGTGCAAGGAACCTTATCAGAATTGGCTGATATTAAGAGCGGTGTTCTACAGGGGCAGTCCTAGGGCTGCTGCTATTTTTAATATATATAAATTATTTGGATAGGAATATAAGTAACAAGTTAGTTAAGTTTGCTGATGATACCAGGATAGGGTGGATTGGCAGATAATT
>NW_024380487.1:0-10705 GCF_016835505.1 Polypterus senegalus | reverse complement strand
TTTTTGACAGGAATAGACTATTCTTGGGGTAATTGCAGTGGAAAGTGGCCCATCCACTCATGCATGAGGAAAAATACGTTGTCCGTGAAACGGGGAAAATTTTAAAAAAAATACCGTGATATAAATTTTTGGTTATCGCCCCCCCTAATTTTTGGGGTTGTGATAAAAATTCCCAAAAATTTTTAACCGTTAATCACAAATGTAACGATTGATCACAGCTCAATAAAAACAGTCGCGATATAAATATACATTTTAATTTATAAAGCATCCCCTTTAATGATTATAAACACAATATCAGCCCAAAACTGCTAGCCCATAGAGATGAAAAAAAAAAATTCTTTTTTTTTTTTGCCCCCCAATTAAATAAGGGAAAAAAAGAGTATTGTTATCGGCAAATAGTTTTGAAAATCTTTTTTTTTCCCCAATAATGGTCAAACCCTAATTGGGTCAGATTAGGTTTTAACTGTCAGGTTATGATCCCAAAGAGATTTTATTTGCTTTAAATATTTTGCTTACTGGCAATTGTCCTTTTCCCCCATCAAAAAAATTACTTTTCTCTTAGTGTTTTATAGTTTGGTCACTTGAAGGAAAAAAATAAATTATAGTCTATAAGTTAAAACGGAAAACTTTGTTTAAAATACAGGTACATTGAAATTACATTTTTTTGGCGTTAAAATTTATCCTCGGGTAATGTGACTGGCTTTAAAAAAAAATTAGTTTTGTGTCCTTGCGTTTAAGAAAGGCTTTGGTTTGGGATAAAGGGGTAAAAAAAAGGGAAAGTTGTTTTTCTTTTATATAGTATAGAAGATGTTTTCCCCTCGGATCGGGCTATGGGCTTTTGGGGACCCGGTCGGCGGTGGGTCTTTTTTTTTTGGTAGATTTTGCGGAAAAAAATTTTCCCAAAATTTTTTTTTTCCCGGGGGGAAAAAGGGGCCTTTTTCATTTCCTATGGGCCAAAAAAAATAAAAGCTTTTTTGACTTAAGCAGAACGCAAAAAAGGGGGGCCCGCCTCTGCTTTCCGTTTGGGGGGGGCCCCCGGGTTTTTGCGAACGATGAATAAAAGTCTACCTTTTTAAGGCAAAATAAAATTTAACAAAAACCCGCGCCTCCCGGGGGAGAAAGTAGTTTTGAAGAAAAAGAAAAAAAGGAAAAATTTTAAAAATAAAAATGATTGACATTGTTAGTTTGCTGCAATTTCCTCCCTAAATAAGTCCCCCCTGTTTTTTTTTTATTTTTTCCCGTTCATTTAATCAGGGGCTAGTGGGGGAAAAAAATTAAAAAAGGGAAAGGGAAATTTTACCAAAAAAATTATTGATGGGGGTCGATTATTCATGCGTTGGGGGTCTGTTTTCTGTTTTTAACCTATATTTTTTTTATATTCTTTCAAACTAAAATTGCGGGTAAAAAGCGGATCGTGATCAAGTAACGGGGTTGGAAATCGCATTCACAAAACTCCCCTTTTTTTGGGAAAGCTAAGTGTGATTAAAAGATTTTTTTTTAAGTTTTGGAGCCCCTGCATCAAGCTTCTCAGCCCTTTTTTGCTAAGAAAAGGAAAAATTTTAAAAAAAAACGTAAACGATTGTCAATTGACCTTTTTTTAAGTATGCCTGGAGGATTCCGGTGGGGAAAATTTTGGGGACAGGTTGTATTAACTTTTATTTTTCGGGGTATTTGGGGCAGTCTGCGGTTGTTGAGCGGCGTTCCCGGGGCTGGGTCAGGCGAAATGGATGAATGGGAGGGGGAAAGATAGCTACTCCCCACCCCCTTAACTGTCAATCCCCCAAACACAGTCTCCGGAAATTTTCAATCCCCCTTTCCCCCCAATTTAACTTTTAAAAAATGATCAAAACTCTTGTTTTTCCCGCCTCTATTAAAATTTTTCCCATTACCTGTGGGATGAACGATAGCCTGTCTATGAACTTAATTTAAAATTTAGGTTTAAACCCTTGCTTTCTTTCCGGTGCACACTCTAATAGGGGTATATTACCCCCTTCTTATTTTTTTGCTGCCTTCCAATTATATAATCATGTTTTTAAAACCTTTTTGTAGGTTTTCCCTGGTTTTTACACCCCGTTGAAGTCAGTTCAAGGTTTATGGGGGCGTGATAGGTCCCCACAAAACCCCCCCCCCGTTTTTCCCAACTCAACCACTTTAAATGGAAAATCCCTTTATTATGACCATTAGGGAATTTGAAATGAAACCTCCCCAATTTTTGTAAAAAACAAGGAATGGCCCCAAATTTCAGCCTTCTACCAGTGGGAGTGAGTGGGTGGGGGGCTTTCCCTTTTTTATTAGTATAGTTTAAAAGTCAACATTTCCTTTTATTCCTTTTAATTTAATTAAGTACTGTAGAATGTTTAAACAAATTTCTTCCTAAAATCAATGTTTAATCAATTCAATTTACCCGTCATAAATTAATGCGCCCAAATCGTTCCCCCCCCAGGGTTAATCACCGCTTTTTAAAACAACCCCTCCCCCTAAGAAAGAACAATCCCCATACAGAATCCATTCACTTCATGATATTTTGCTTTCTGAAAATTTGAATGCTAAGATAAATCATACCTTTTTCAGTGAAATCTTTAAAAGCAGGTTTACATCCGCAGTGTAGGTGTCTGCCCCCCCATAAGGGCCCCCCGGGTGTATTTCGTGTAGAGAACTTTTTGCAGGTGTGGTGGGTCAAAAAAATGGGTGGAATAGCTTCCCTTTAATTAAAATTTGGGAAATATTGGGTTTTTATCGGGGAAAAAAACAAAATTTCATGTTCTTCTGGGGCTATCTTTATTGCATCATGCTGTCTTTATCGGCCAAAACCCCCGTTCCTTTTCCCTTCCCCTTCCTTTTCTTTTCCCCCAAAACCAATCACCCACGATAAAGGCTTTGGAAATTAAATCTAGTTATAAACTTGGCCCCAGTGTTCAGAACTTTAAAAAATATCTTTGTTATACATGTTTGTTCCATCATTCGATTGCCATCTCTGAACAATGCCAACACATTTTGGTGAATACAAGAAAAAACACCAGCAGGTCTATACCAAAAAAAACCCCACATCCTAAAAACCCAAAGGGAGGGCCACCCCCATATGATTAATGCTGCTGCATTTCACCGAAAAAATATTAAGTATTTATCTTGCATTCTAAATGTTCAGAGGAGGAAGATCATGAAATGAATGTTTCTATGGGGGGGCCGGCCTCCCGTTATGGAAGACGTTTAAGTCACTTAACAAAAAACATTTAATGTGCTATATAACTTATGGCGGGGGTTTGGGAAAACCCCAAAATTTAATCCATTTTTGGATTAAGTTTAGTTTATCCTTTAATGACAAATTAAAAATAAAGTCAACATGTCGCACATTTTTACAGTACCCGGACATTACATGTATTGAAAACAAATAAAAAAAGACAATTTGGGGCCATATTACCCAGTAGAAAAGAAACAGTTTTTAACATCTGCCCTTTTTAAAACTAAAGTTATCTCACCCGGAATGACTCCTTTTTTTCTGAAAAAGTTCTTTTTTTTCACATGTTCAATTTTACTTTTAGTTCATTTTGGGAAGCTTTTGTTCTTTTCCCCGGCTATGCCCCGCCCACTTTTTTTGGGTGTACGGGAAAAAGACCCCCTAGTGAAACAAATCGTTAGCGGTTAAAGTAAAAAAAGGTCCCATTGAACTTTTCCCCACGGGCCCCACTTCAAAACTTTTACAATTTAAACCATTTTTGCGTATAAAAAAAAATCCTTCAAAAAAAAACATTTTTTTGGTATAAACCCTATCCCGCCCACACTCCCCCAATCAAATTTTTAACCCTATTATTTGACAGCCCCATGTTTTAAAGTCTTGAGGGAACATAAAATACGGACTGTAGAATCAAAAAGGGAGGGTTTGATTCCATATTTTCATACATTGTTTCATATGTACATTAGTTTCAAGGGCAGAAATACAGTGGCATGCAAATTTATAGTGAATATTAAACAGAAGATAAATTCATCAAAAAGGAAAAAGTTAAAGATGACACAGTTCTTAATTTTTTAACAGATTAAATTTTTGGTTCCCCCTAATAAAAAAACAAAAAAAAGAAACCAAACTGTTTTGGGGCCCAAAATGGTGTACCCTTTTTAAAAAGGCTGTTATGTTTTTCCTTTTTTTTATTAGTTTTTATTTCTTTTTTTCCCGATCTTGGGTTAAATTAATTTAATAGATTTTTTTCATGTTGGTTTTTTTAGTTTTAATTTACTTTTTTTTCTCAAAAGCCTTTCTATTTTTTTTATATCTATTGTTTTAGTTTTAGTAATTTGGTAATTAACAGCTACTATGGGGGTTTTGTTTTGTCACAACTAGACAGAACTGTACATTTGGGGTTTTGGAAAAATTTGGAATTTAATGTTAGTGGGTCCACCACACGGTTAACTTTTGGGTTTTTTTTTGCTGATTAAAAAGCAGCAAAAAAAACCAGATACTGAAATGAACAATTTTCAATTTTTAATTTTTAAAAAAAATTTTCTATTTTTTTATGGAACATATGTATGACTGTTGGCATTTTCATCCTTTCTTTTATTGCTCGAATAGGTGAATTTTTTTTAAAAAAGGTTTTTTTTTTTTTTTGTCTACAAAAAACAAATATTCTCCAAGAAATGTGCTTATAATGAATGCCTTCATTATTGTTTAAAAAACTCCCCAAAAGGTTTTATTTTCACCAGTATTGATTCTAATTCCAACCAAATCCCAAAACACATCAGTCCCCAAAAGTCTTGGCTTTCTATTTTTTAAAACCCTGTATTTAAACCCGACTTTTAATTAATCCTGGGGAAATACCATAGAAAAAAAAGCCCCCCAAATGATGTTTAATGATTGAAATAAAATCTCCTGAAAAAGAATCATTTAATCAAGTCAGAAAGGTCAAATTTGGGCAAGACAAAAGTTTTTCCCCTATAAAAATGAACAACTTTACTGCAAAAAAAAAAATATGTAAACAAATTAATGGGGTGCTGAGATAAATTTAATATCTTGTTGACTTCCAAGGTTTGAAGGCAGCATCCATGCTTTTGGAAAGGGATTCATAAAATTTATTAGAAGTCATCAGGAATAACAAAAAAAACAGTTTGCATGCCCCCAGAGTTCATCAATTTAATAATTTCTTCCCCATGTTTTTTAAAGGGGGGTGGACAAGGAATTATAAATTGCATGAAACAGAAAATATAAAACCCTTTTTTTAAAAAAAATTTTAAAAAACAAACAGAATTTTGACAACATATTTTCAACCATACAAAATTAAATGAAAAAGCTCTATATTTTAGAAAACTGGTTTTTTTTTTAATCTGTTCAACTGTGAATAAAATTATTTTGAGTCATCAGAGTGATGGTGCAGTGCGATGTTCGTTTCCCCAAGCATCCCCTGCATCTCACAGGTTTGGGAGGTTAGCTTTTCTGACCCCCTGACTGAAGTGTTAAGTATTGGTGCTAAAAAATAAACCCCCATATGGTTTAAAAACCTAGATTTACTGTTGCCCTTTTTTTTTTTCTCTTAAAAGTTTTTGAAATTTTTTTTTCCCTATTGCACAGGCCAGGACCTGGCAGCAATCAGTATATTTTTTTTATGTTGTTTTTTTTCGGGTAATCCCAAATATTCCATATTTAGAATAATGGTGGAAGAATGTTTAAAGGGGTTATATTTCCTTAAGTTTGCATTTTTGCTGTTTTGAAAAAGATTCTGAGTGCCAGAAATCATGAGAGAAAAAGGGAAAATTTCATTTCTTGTTTTTATCAAATTAAAAGGCCGCAGGGCCCAGCATTGTTTAAAACATTCATGCCCCAGTAAGGAAAAATTTTCAGAAGCCAATAATTTTTGTCTTTTTTCTTATTTTTTTATAAACGAATATAAAGCCCATAAAAAATAACCCGTGAAATTACCTAATACCTGCTTTTTTTGGGAACTGGTATGGGACTTTTAACACTAAATTAAAGACCCCAAAAAACGGGGCCCTCCCCCTTTAAAAAGTTTCAAAACCCTTCACACCTCTCCTCGCCCTTTGTCTTTAAATGTTTAAAGAAGCAAAAACCCCGTTTCCCCCCCCCACCAATTTAGTTAACTTTCCATCATGCCTTGATTAGTATCTGGGGTGGGGGTTTTTTAGGTGAAAAAAGCGTTGTTTGGCACCCCCAATTTCATTCTGTTCCTTTTCTACAGTAATCTTTTAAACACTTTTTTAAACAAACGTTTTTATATTCTAGTATGATGAAAAATGTGGCATAAACTATATAATGTAGAACCTGAAGTCCAAATAGCAAAGAAACATTTTCACAAGAATAAAAGAACATTTGTTTTAGTCTGAACGCTTCAATTTTTGACCTTTGTAAAGGGTTGCTTTTTTTTTTACTTTTCATTCTTCAGTCGGGTTTTAGATTCCCATAAACCCCACCATTTTTCCAAAACCCCCTATAGCTCTGCAGTGTACCCGATGCATCAAGCCAACACCCCCCCAGCCCCCCAAACCCCCCCCTTCACCAAAAAAGCTGGCGTTTGGGGCCCCCGATCTTAGCATGATTTTTTTTTTATTCAGTTTTTTTGAGTGTTCCTGCCAGTCCCCGATGTTGTGTGCGTTCTTTTTTTACTCAGGACATGCAGAGGAAAGAATGGTAAAAACCAGTAACCGGGCTATATAATCATCAGACCTCCCCCTCCCCGGTTTTAAAAACCAGAAACATATTTGGTGTAAAATAACAAAAAATGCACTTTTTTTTCAAGTGCACTTTTTTCCCCTTTTCCCCGAAGCAGTGTACACCTCTCTATGCTTTGGTTTTTTTTAACACCTGAAAAAAGAGCAATATATGTAAATCCCTTTTAAAGCAATATTATTTGAAACCAAAAGGGTCGGGTGAATTTCAGGGGCGGGAAAATTTTGATGGGACCTTCCCCCCTGGGAAAAAAGGTAATGTCGGGGCTCATTCAGTGTAATGGCTGGGGAGAGGGGTTTTACCAAAAAAGACATGTTATAAATGTAGGAAGGCGGGCCTTGGGGGTGTGGGGAAATGTTAAAATTTTAATGTGATGATTTTATATTCGGAAAGAAATCTACTTTTTGCATTGCACCATAATTTTTATCAATCGCCTACTGTAAACTTTCTTTTTCTTGGGGTTTTACAGGTAGTTTTGAATAAAAATGCACTTTTTTTTTTTGGAAAAGGGCTGCGTGCGTTTTGGCTATGCTTTTTTGGATGATTTGAGCAGTATAAAAAGTTTTAAAAGTATCCAACGGGCAGATGGGGGGGTGCTGATGATTGCTATAGGCCCAACACCCTTTTTTTTCTGTCCCCTGCTGCCCCGGAGTACAAAAAAAAAACAGGGGGCCTATAGCTCCCCGTTTTTCCACGATTAACTGCCCCCAACCCCGGTTCCCGAAAAGGCGGGCTGCCTTCCCTTTTTCTAAATCACATTTTTTTTATTTAGTTTTATTGGTTTCCTGCCGTCCCCTGTTGTGTTTTGGGAAATTTTAGTTTGTCTCTTTTTTTTCAGGTTTTAAATAGAAACCACAGCATGAAACATTGCTTCTTACGGGAAAAGGGCATGGAAAAAACTTGAAAAAAAGTGCATTTTTGTTTCTTTTTAACCAATATATGTTCCTGTGTTTGACAACCGGGGAGGGGGAAATTTCTGATGATTCTATCCCGGTTACGGGTCTTTAATTCTTTCCTCTGCATGTCCGGGAGTACAAAAAAAAAACACAAAAAATGCGGGGACTGGCGGGCCCAAAAAACTGAATAAAAAAAAAAAATCAAGAGGGTGAGATTGAAGAAACCCAGCGGGGTATCAGAACCTTTTGGGGGGTGTTGGCATTAGTAGCATCTTACAATAAAAGCGCGTTTTGAAAAAACACCTGTGATGGGGTTTTTGGTTTGATTCTGGCAGGGGAAAAAAAGGAAAAAAAAAAAAACAATTTTTCAAGGATCATAAATTGCCCCGGCGGGCAGACTGAAATCAAATTGCTTTTTTTTAAAACGGAAGAAAAAGAGCATTTTTTTAAAAACGGAGGTGGGGATCAACTCGTGACCTCTTGATTCCCGGGCTGAGTTTTTAAAACCCAGGAGGAGAAATAAACGGGTGTCAAATTAAAACATTTTAAAAGGCGGCTTTTTTTTTCTGGTTATATTTTTGAAAAAAAAGCGAAATTTGTTATTCTTGTGAAAATTTTCTTTGTTTTTGGGACTTCAGGCTTTTAATTTATATGATCCTATATTTTGTCATCTATACTAGAATAAAAAAAACTTTCTGTTTTAACAAATTTTGACACAGATTATGAAAACGGAACAGACGTCGGTGTTCCAAAAAAAGTCTATTTTTCTAAAACTCCCCTTCATTCCCAGATACCAATCAAGGCAGATGAGAGAATTCGGCCGTTCAAAATTGGGGGGTGAGGGAAAACCCCGGCCCTTACTTTTTTTATCAGCACCTTAAAAGCCCAAAAGGGCGGGGAGGGTGTGAAGGGATTTGAAGCAGTTTGGGGGGCGGAATTAGTTTTTGTGGGCTCTGGAATTTCAGGTTAAGTAAATTTGGGTCTTGCCCATTAGGGGTGATGGATATCTGAGCGGAACTCCATCAGGGGGGCGTAAATTTTTTTCTTTTTTATCACCCCTGGGTATTTTGGGTTTTACCCAATCAAGGAGGTTTTATTACAGTATATGAACATATACAAATGTGGGGAAAAGGGCTAATAACGAAAAAAACCAAAGCTACACCCAAGCCTGGGGGGCATAAAGCCCAACCTCAAGGTATGGCCTTGAACTGACCGGGAGCAGCAGGGGGCAAGATCTCCGGGACCCCGGCCACTTTTCTCCAGTTGAGACAAAGGGGGACGAATGTGCAGGTCCGATAGCTGTTGTTCGAAGACCCATTGAAACAAATGGCCTTTCTGTTTTTTTATTATTCCCCCAAACCGGGGACATCGGTAACAGGTTTTTGTCCTTATAAGTCGAAACAGGTTTGTCAACCTGGGAAAGGTTGGGCGCTGCAATGGCCACGGGCCCGATCAGGGAAAAGGGCACAAAAAAAAATATAAAAAAAAAAATTATTTTAAGAAAATCTTTAAAGGTATGCAAAAATTGAGAACAATTCAGAAAAATGCATCTAATGTAGGAAAAAAAAGACACTTGGGTCGTTGGGAATTAACATCATTCGGCAATTCAAAAACCCAAACATCGGGATCTACTCGGACGGAAAAACGGCCGGGTTCCTCCTGTGGGAGTTTGGGCACTGGAATGGATGAAGGAATAATTTGAATCAAAATTCCCGAGAATCGAAAGAAAAACCCCGGAAATTGCAGGGCTGTTCTCAAAAATGATGAGAATTTTGACACCCAAAAAGCGGGTTACTTCAGGGGATGAAAAACCCCTTAAACCCGGAGTCTTATCGGCCCTTTTCGGTGTACTTTTTCATCTTTTAATCCGAATTATAAATGCCAACGTAACAAAGCTTTCTACATAACTCTGGGAAAATTTAAAATTAAATTCCTGTCTTATTTTCAGTTAAATAAAAAAAAAAAAAGGGGTATGCTTTAAAATTTTTTTTAAAAAGCCAAGGGAAAACCAATGCCCTTTTGTTTTTAAATGGTAAAAAATTGTTTCTTTAGAAAAATTTTGTCTTTTGCCCGCCCTTTTTAAATGGACTCTAGTTACCTAAGTACCTGGGGCTCAATTCCCCGGTTTATGAATTAAATTTGGGAAACGGGGTTGGTTAAAAACTCAGTACCCAGGTGATGGTATAAGGGCAGTATTTACCAACATCCCAAAGAAAAGGTTTTTGCCTTTTTAATCTATCCCCAAAGAAAAAAGTTATTTTAGAGCCAAGGGATCCCACCGTTCTAATTTATTAAAAATAAAATAAATTTTTATATATATATATATATATATAATTAACAAAAATAATAACTTTTAAAAAACAAAAATAATTTTATGGTTTTAAAATATAGTAAAACTTGATTTTTTAGACCTGAGAAAAGGTTCTTTTATCTGAAATATTTTTGCATTTTGTGGTAACAGGGAACCTGGGGGGTGGAAGGAGAAATTAATGGAAAAGAAGGTGTCTTTTTGAAAATTTTTTTTACTTTTCACAAGCGAAAAAAATGTTTATTTTCCTCCCCCCACCAAAAATTTTTTCTGTGGTTTCTTTTTACCAAAATTAGTTTAAAGGTTTTTAGTTTTGTTTTAAATTTTTTTATTTTTTTTATATATATTTTATTTTTTTTAACTTTTCAAACCAAAGGCATCCGTTAAATTATCTCCCCAAACCCGGGTTGAAGATGTGTTAATTATAATTTTTTTTTTTATTTTTGCCATGATTGAAAAATATTTTTTTATCAATCAAACCTTTTTTAAAACTAAAGCTGTAGATTAGATTTTTTAAAAAACTTTAATTATTTAAAGGAAAATTTTGTTTAATGGGGACTGTATTTTAATTTATTATTTTTTTTTATTTGTCATGATATTATTGAAATAATTTATAATCTTTTTTATGCTTGTCCTTGGTTGGGTTTTTTTAAATTAAAAATTTAAAATAAAAAATTTAATTTTTTTTTTTGGTACATGTACTGGCTAGTGTGAGACTTTGACAATTATACTCTTTGGAAAAATGCACCATGCTTCTTTTTTTTTTTATAGATATTTGCTTTTAAAAACAGTTTTACCATAGTTTAAACTTTTTAAAGACTTTGGGTGCCCTTT
>NW_024380486.1:0-18194 GCF_016835505.1 Polypterus senegalus | reverse complement strand
CTGCCACACATTATGTGCTTGTTTTGTCATCATCTGCCCCTACCTGCAAATGTGGAGTTGTGATACTTGTCCAGCAATCCCTTCGGCTTAGCTTCTGGGCTCCGGATGTGATTCTAATGGCGGAAACTATTTTCTCCTGTCCTAGCTTGGTAGTAGGAAGATTAGATGTATTGCCGAGTATACTCCCACAAACTTTCATGGCACTTTCTTCCAGGACTTGGCTAGTCTGATTCTTATGCACCATGACTGTGAGTTTGTTATTGGCACAGATTCCAATGCTGGACCCAGTCTTGGATAAATCTTCATCTCTCAAGGGATATTAGCTCCCTCCTTCAACTCACTGTTGGTTCAAATTTGTTGCTGATCTTAATCTGGTTGATTTATATTGTTTAACTAGCAAAATACCCCGCTTCGCAGCAGCGAAGTACTGCCTTAAAATTTTTATTAAGAAGAAAATTAAACCTTTTTAAAATGAGGGAAAAAATACCAATAATTATTTGTTAAGGATCTCTTGGTATACAACATTGTCAGTTTGGCCCTCCGGTCGTAATTTTAGCAAGCTGTGCGCTGAGCTTACTCTTAAGCATGCAACGTACAGTTGGCCATGGGAAAAGTAATCTTGTCTCAAATCTCACAGCTTGGATAGCTGCTGTCATAATCGGTTTGAGTTTCATGGTTTGTTTCAATTACGACAGTATTTGCAGGACTTGTGTTGAAGTGACATTCGGCATCTGTCAAGCGTTGTATGCACACAACCGGTTTCACCGATAACTTCACATCCAGCTTTTGAGAGTTTAAACATTCATAAACATCAAAGTGTCCACTACTGAATTCGTCACCTGTGAATCTAAGATGTTTAAGAGGCATTGGCGGTTATCAAAAGGTGTAAAATATTTGGCCATTTCGGTACACTTGAAAGCTACAACTGAACAATTCAACGGCAGCCATCAACTCACATGCCGAACCTTAGGTGAAGGGCTTAAGCATTTCACTCTTATAGTCCTCCTGTGTAGTATAATTATCTCCTGTACCGTCATCAGTCCACACCTTGAACCTGTCCCAGTCATTCAATACATAAGACCCAATGGATATCAAGAGTGAGCCTGATATGGCCGTGCAATATGTAACAAAGAGAATAGAAAAGGCAGGTGCCATCTCCAGGCATGGAAACCACTTGGTAAGTGACAGTTCTTTGATCGATGGTGATCACCTTGATAGACATGTTCACTCTTTTAGGGCGGATGTCGACTTTTGTCGACAGAAGGGGCTGAGGGCGAATGTCGACTAAAGTCGACATCCAGGGATAGAGGGTGATAATCAGCTGTTAATGGCGACAAATCTCACTGTCACGTCACAGGCATTCCCTCTGTGCTTGGAGGAATGCTAGACTCGTTGACTCGGCAACTAATCCTAGCGTGCGTGAGTTGCGAAATGTAAACAATGGCAAGATGGCATCGACATGTAACAAGGGCGAAGTGAGTGCAGAAAAAAAGCGCTCGGCAGACAATGTCGGACTCTGATTTTTCAGAATCGGATTTTATTGACAGTGATCAGGAGATCGAGCAAGAGAGTGAGAAGCCGGCATCAGCTGATCAAACACCAGCCGATGCAGCGCCAGCGGATCTGCTGCCAGTTGAGCGCTGGCGCGCGGATGCTTCTACGACAAGGTTTGCGTGGGATAAATACACAGACATTGATCCGTTGAGAGCCGATCTGGCTGCTAGACTTCACAAGATGGCATGGCTTGTTGTTGGACACGACAGATCATCAACTGCTGTACTTCAGGCTGCTCTCTCCTGATGCTGCTTTTCAGCTACCGTCAGACGAGATAAACAGGTAGGCAGAGAATTTTTTTGAATCGTGGGCTGTGTTTGCATCGCATTCTCATTTTTCAACGTGTAAACCCACAACAAAAGGCGACATGAGGCGTGCTGTGGTATTACAAATAGAGATGGGACAGAACTGGTGATATAACTTCAGGAGCATTGGTCCAAAGCGTGCTTTGTCCCCTGGTGGCTTTGGAAAGGTTATGCAGCATGGTGATGGCTATAATGCCATGCATAAAGTTCATAAATTTTCAGAAGATGAAAAGAGGTGACAATACGGTTTTCATGCGGGCAGAAAACTTGGTGGCAGTGGAATGGCACAATGGCAAAAGGGTGACTTGTCTCTCTACAGTACACACTAACAATTGTCAGGGATGCCAAGGGCAGCGACCGGGCGGGCGCCTTGAGGGACGGAAGAGGTCAAGGCCCACCCTGGATCGCGTGGGGGCTGCCTTCCTGGTTGCCCTGGGGGCCACGGTTGAGGGCATGGAAGCCCCACCCTGTAGGGGCCCGTGGTCACCGCCAGGGCGCCCCAATGCCTTGGGACCTGTTACCTCAGCACTTCCGCCACACCAGGAAGTGCTGGGGGGAAGAATAAGGGACGCTACCCGGAGTGCTGCGGGGAGAACAGCCGGCACTTCCGCCACGCTGGGCGTGGCCACGGAGAGGCCGGAAGCACCTGGAGCTCATCCGGGTCATGTATAAAAGGGGCCGTCTCCCTTCATTCGAGGCTAGAGTCGGGTGAAAGAAGGACAAGGCAAGAAAGGAGAGTAGAGGCGGGCCGAGAAGAAGGCATTTGTGGCCAGGACTGTGTGGTTGGGGTTTGTGCACATTATTGAACTGGGTCTGAGTGACCATTATTGTAAATATTGTTTATAATAAATACGTGTGTGGTGAAAACAACATGTCTGCCTGTCTGTGTCCAGGTCAGCTCCACATCTGGCGTAGTAGGCAGGATGCTCAAACCTGTTTCAAGGCGGGACCTGAAAACAAATCTGTTGTGGGCGGCCCAGCGCAGCGAGGGGATCCCACCCACGTACCGCGGGTGCTGCGTGCACACAGCCCCACGGGGTAAAGGAACCCCACGGACCGCCAGGGTCCGCGAGAAGGCCATTTTTCCCTGATGCGGACGGGCGACGTGCATACCAGGAGTGCAGCGGTCTCCAGCGAGTGCGCCCGTTGCTGGAAGCGCCCAGGCGGCATGGCGTCCAAGAAGCCACGCCCGAGGATGGTTCCTCGGTTGGGTGAGTCCGGGAGGTGAGTTCCTGCCTAGTGGCAGGCGGCCCGTGGGGCCGGGTGTGTTTTTTCTTTTATAGGCAGGGACTTCCCGGATCCGCGTCAGTGGCGGGTGCATGCCGGTCTGCGGGTCTCCGACAGCTGGCAGCAGCCACGAGGGCTGCGAAAGGAGGCGCTGCAGCTCGAGGCGCTGGCAACAGCAAGGCTGCCGGCAAACGCGTCGCTACCGCAGAAGGGGAGGCAAGATGCGCGGACCAGAAGTCCCTCCCCTGACAGGCACGATTGGATGGTGTGTCTTGTGTGCCCGCCGTGATGACTGCAGAAAGGCGGGACCAAGGAATATCCATCACGGGCATGGGGAGACCCGATTGGGCGGAGGAGAAGGACCTCAGGAAGTGGGGCGTGGGATGCTGACAGACCTTCAGCTTCAGCCGAGCAGCGTCTGTTCCAGGTCCTATGTGCCGTCCAGGGGGAGATGCAGGAACTGGAGAGGAAGGCAGTCACATCCAGAGAGGAGCTACGGATAGCGATCCCGCGGCGTGGCTGGATTCTCCAGCGGGCGGCCATGCCGGGAAGGTAGGTTTCGCCATCCCATTACAGCATGAGGGAGGGTTTGCTGAATATGGCTGTGATGCCAAAGATCAGCTTCAAGTAAGCAGCCCTCTGACAGTAGGTGCGGCAACGAGCTGTGCGTGTGGTGGGGAGTCCTGAGGGCGCTGCCTGGACACGGGCTGCTGTGTGTCCTGGGTCCTAGCGCCCTCCGCCCGAGTCGGCAGCGGTCTCGCGCAGCACTGTAGAGACGCAGGCGGCAAAGAGGCTCTTTCTTTGTAATAAAGAGTCTCAAACCGTCAGAGCGTCCCAGAGTAACAGGAGGAATAGCAGGCTGAGTGCGGTTCCTCCGATATGTTGGGACGCGCGTGCTGGTGCACCAGGTATTGCAAAGGCTGTGAGCGGTCTGGACCATGGTCTGGCACACAATGCAACAATCCTGTCACGCCCTGGGGTTTTCCAACTTTGCTGAACAGTTCCATGAAAGTTGTGCACTATGCCAAAGATTTAATATAGGAAAAGATTGCAGGTAAGTCTGGCTGTAACACCACTTTGAACATCTGCAGATGGATTTTTTTACTAACCTCATATCATGGGTACAAATATTGCTTGCTAATCATCAGCGTTTTCTCTCGCTGGGTGGAGGCTTTCCCATGTCTTCACAAAGATACCAAGTCAGTGGCCAAAGTGCTAGATAAGAAATCATCCCACACTGGGGTTTGCCTCCAGATATTGCAAGTAAATATTATGTGACAAGAGCTGTCTACGTGACTGCAGATAGATGTCCGCCACTACTGCAAGTACCATCCACAGAGTGGAGGGATGGTGGAGTGTGTAAACTCCACCTTAAAATTAAAATTGGCAAAATTCTGTGAACAAACAGGCCTATCTAGGCCTGATGCACTGCCTTTGCCTCTGGCTGGTCTGCATGGAAGGACTCATTATTAGATAGTACTCTCTCTGTTTCAGATTCTTACGGGCCACCCCATGCTACTATGCCTTCTGCAAGGTAGTCTCCACACAGTCGACAATGATCTTGCTTCTTTTCCTTCAGGTCTGCATAGTGCCTTATAGACAGTGCATGAACAAGTGAGTGAGACTTGGAGAACTATCTTTATACCTGAACCATCTACACCTATATCTATTGGGACTTGGGTCCTCATTAGAGATACACAACATAAGCACTGGCATCAGCCCAGGTGGAGAGGACCATTCCAGGTGTTGCTTAGCACCCCACATGCTGTGATGGTTGAAGGACTCCCTTCTTGGATGCATGTCTCTCACTGTAAAAAGTGTACTGAATCATCAAGCTATTACTATTTTTTAGACTTAATGTGCAGGGACTCTCCCAACTGAGTAGTCCCTCTTTCCTAGAGGATAATCTGTTATATGTGGTTGAATTTTACAGTTACACAATTAAGAACAGGGTCCTGTTATGCACGTGTCACCGCTAAACCTTGTCTCCTAATTATACAATTCCCTATAACCTTTTCAACTTGTGATATTTTTAAGGATGCACATAACTCTCCTGGTTGCCCTATCAAGTGTATCTTAATGTCAGGAAGTGGATGACAGAATAAATTGCACAGATATGCCCCTAGCTGAAAGGGGATGTGTGTTTTTTGTGTTCAGCAACAGTTGTTGTACTTTTATTCCAACAACACTGCTCCTGAGGGGTTCTTTACTATGGCTTTTAATAAGCAAAGTCACCCAAAAAAAATTTTACTGATTATGAAACCACTGCACCCATAAATTTTTTACGGGTTTCCCATCACTATTTTCCAACCGAAAGTGTCCCTTACTTAGTTTCAATGTATTTTCTCTTATTTTCGTCTATTCTTTTGTTGTGCACTTCTTGTGTCAATTCCATCATCACCTTTTTTTAAATCATTTTCTTATATCACCAGTTCCGAGTATACAGATCAAATAGATAACCCCAATGCTTTAACGACCAAATGATATTAAAAAAAATGGGGAATAAAAAAAATTAACTGCTTGAAGCTACAAAGGGTTAAAATTGTTTTGCTATAACGGATTATTCATAAGGCCCTGTCAAAGACGGGTTAAGTAATAACCAAGTACAAAATTATGGAATGTGCCCCTAGGACAGGAAAGATGATTTTTCCCTTTTTTAGGCCCCCTTTGCAATGTCCAAAAATAGAACGGGTTAGAAAGCCACAAAGATGAAATGCTTAGATAAACAAGGCTTATTGATAAGGGGACGAGGGGGAGGAATATTAATAGTTGGGACATATAGAGAAATTTTGCTTTTCTCCCTTTGAACGGGGAACCATACCATCTGTGACTGAATAAAGACTGACTGATTGAAAATTTCCCTCCCTGGGAGTTATTTTACCCCCCAACCCCCAAATGCCCCCTCAAGTACCCCCTTTTTAATCCTGTCCATCCTTGTCACACCTAAGGGAAATCTTGCATCTTTATCCTGCCATTAGATCTGTCTCCAGCTTTGGGCCAGTGCCACTGTCTCCAATCCGTAAACAAAGTGGTCTTAGTAATCCTCAGACAGCCCCTCTCACTCTTGCTGATAACCGCTGTCAAAATTACCCTGACACTTCTTCAGCCATTCCACCCTGCCTGAAATTTTTTTCACCTTTTTCCATAATCCCTGTTACCTATGTTGATCCCAATTTCCCCAAACCACCACCGCCAAATCTCCCCCTTTTTACCCACCTTTCCACTGACCCCCCTCTCACACACAATTGTTATACTGATTTCACCCTGTCCCCCGAGATCCCACTCCCAGGGTCCCCCAACCCCCCTGCCTTGATACAGACATAATGTCATCAAAACAAAAGCCCAAAGGGGGCCCCCTAACTCATCTGTCAACCATCCATCCCCATTGAAAAAAAAGGGCTCACAGCCATCCCGATGTAATCCCCCCTCCACGTCTGTCACCCTACCTCAGCCCCTACCAGTCACCCCCCCCAAAATCCCATCCAACCTTACATACCAAGCCACTCCCACCCTGACTGCACAAAGAAAATATTAGTTTGTGACCCCCGGGGGCTGAGCTGTTTATTGTTACTAAAAAAAAACATTTGATTTGAGCTGTAAAATTGGTTTCAGAGGTCGGGCATTTATGGGGAGGGTTGGAAGTAGGAATGCAAGGAACCTGGGGGGGGAGGATGGGACGCCAAGGAAAGGGGAAAAGGGGCAAAGGGGACGTCTGGAAGGTTAAAGGGGAGGTTTTTTTCCTGGAAGAAAAAGGAAAAAGGAGATTTACCCCCCAAATTTTTCGGGGGCAAGGTCCGCCTGGGCCTCCTACCGGAAAGTAATGTATATTCTTTCTTTTTTTTTATAATGATCAAAAAATTTTTGATTAGTAGTAAAAGGACTGGAAAAGGAAAAAATTGAGATGTTTTTCTTTTTCAGCTGCTTCCATTAGGGTTCATGAATCAGCTTTTCCATATCCTTCTGTTTTCTACTTTTTCTGTTACACCCATCACCCAACTCCTCACACCAATAAACCTTCTTAGGCCTCCTTTTTCCTCTTCCCTTCGTAAATTTGCATCCTTCTCCAATAAAATTTGGAATTTCCCCCCAAAGTCCAAACCAACTTTCTCTGACCTTTCTCCCAACCCCCAACAATTCTAATGTACCATTTTAACCAGAACCCCTGGAGAAATAAAAAGTCAAAGTTTTACAGGCCCCAACCGGGACCTACCCAGTTTTTTTTTGGGTTAACATCAAGTTCAGGAGCCCCATGGGATTTTTTAAAAGAAATTGGGGGACGAGGGACCAGAGGGATTTTCAGAAACAAATAAGAGAAAATTATTTCAACTGAAAAAAAGAATAAATAAATATTAAGATCTATAAGCCCCAGGACAACACCCCTTTTGAACTTTTGTTTTTTTTCGGATTTCAAAGACTAAATATAAAATTCTGACTTTGTTTTCTGTATATATTTTGTATTATATTTTCTTGTGGTATTTTTACATTTATCCTTCGAACTGACCAGTCTTTTTTTTTTGGGCAACCACCTAAAACTTAGACTGAGGGTTCTGTTTGAAAAAGTTTGGATTTTCCCTTTAGCTTTATCAATTTTCATAAAGTGCGAGTCATTGATCGAGTTTCCTTGTGGAAATCCTGAGACTTGTACTGATATTTCTGCAAAAGGAAAAAAAGACCAAGTTTTCCTCCGGCCCTTTTTTTTTTTTTTCCCTGTCCGCGCTGTGGCAATCAATATTGATGGAATGCTGGCGATTAGTTTTAAGTTTTTCTCTCTGGGTTTACGCTTCCACCCCACACCTGATCCCAAAAACTTTTTAGAAATATTTTCTGTTTTTTTAAGATTAAACCCGGGACACGGGAGACAAAAGTGAAAGAAAAAAAGGGGAAAAAGGGGGGAATATAAAAAATTTTTATAAAAAAAATAAAAACAAAACCCCCCTTTGGAAAAGAGGGGGGGAAAAAAAACCACAAGACAATCAGCTACATGAAGATATATAAAAGAAAGTTTGGGAAACACAGTAATTATTTGGCATTTAAGGCCAACCATTTAGGTCATGTGCAAGATGTCCAAGTCATCTTATGAAAGACCCAAAAGCACTGTGGGGGCCCCTTGTTGTGTAAGGTTTCAAAACGAAAGGCCCCCTAGTGAGTGTAAGGCCATAGACCTGTCCCCAAAAAAAGGGAAAATGGAGGGAGTTCCAAGCCCAGAGACCGGGGGGTCACCCCAAGCTGAGACCCCAGGGGGACCCCACCAGAGAAGCCCCAACCCCCTCGAAGGGGAGAGGGCATGGGGCTACAAAACCCGTAGCCGAGAGTCCCGGAGATATAAACCCCCAGGGCCCGCCCGCCGCCACCCCCTGGCCGGGCCCAACCCGCAGCCCGGGGGCCCAACACCCACCCCCCCGGGACCCAAAGAGCCCAGAGACCCAGATCCCACCAGGCAGCCACCAGCCCCGACAGATGCAAAAAAAAAAAATGTGGGGGGAGGGAGGGAAAAATGTTGTAGCATTGCCAGATGTCCCAAAGGGGGAGTCCAAACCCCACCTGACATATACAGTCCCCACAAAACACAGTCAACACCTCCCCAGCCTCCCCAAAAACATAAACCTAAGACTTAAAGGATGCAAAAGACACCATTCACACTCCCTTTTACACCCTACAATTGGTCCATACCGGCCCAAACCATTCCCGGGCCCAGAGTTCTGCTGGGGGAAAAAGAGCAGGCCCCCCGGCCCAACGAGAGCAAAGAACCCAACCCGGGGCACAGGCAGACGGGCCAGCTCCCACCCTTTGCCTCCAGCCCCGGGAGCTAACTGAGAAAGAGGTGTGATAAACCCCTAGTCCTTCCCCCGCCCAATGTTAAAATTGATGTGGATAAGGTGATTTTTTGGCTACCAGCTTGAAAAACAGCCCCCACTTCCCCCAAACCCTGTAGGTATTTAAAAATTAAATGGGGCACCGGAGGAGGCAAATTTCCCCCCCGGGTGCCGCTGAGGTGTCACCCCGGGCCCCGGGGCAGTGGAATTTTTTTAAATGTTTAATGTGTAAATAAAATTGGGGGGGGTGCCACAGGACTGCGGAAATGGGGCCACCCCACCCCTGACTTACCCCAAACCCCAAGGCCCTTGATGTTTTTGGTGATGGAAGCAGGGGGAGGGAATGCATGGGAGGGAAAGGCTGAGGGGGCCTCCAAACCAGCCCCCACTGGGGCCCCCCAAAGGACCCGCCCCCAATCCACCCCATGGGGGCCCCCGCCCATCAGCCAGGGCCCCAAAAAGCACTCACAGAGCCCCCAGAGTCCGGGGGGCCACCAAAACCCCCACCACCCCAGCAGAATATTTACCCCATCCCCATTTTCAACATTTGTAAGAAGACATAAGACAACCAGGTAAAGTTGGATCCTCCCCATCCAGGACATCCCTCCCCGGTAACAGAAAGGCTATCTTTGGGGGGCCGGCCCCATTCCCAAAGTTCCGTCCCAAGGCAGTAGGACCCAACCCCCAAGCCACCCAATCCTTCAGGGCCCCCCCAGCCCCCAAGGCCCCCCCCCCCAAAAAGGGGGGGGCGACCAGGGGAACACCCCCGCCAAACCCCAAAAGGCCCCCAAAAAAACCAAAAAAGAAATACCCCAGGGAAAAACACCAAGGGGGGAGCCCCCCCCCAAACCCCCGTGCCCCCCCGAATGTCAGACTCCAACACAAACCCCCTCCCAGGGTTTTCAACCCCTTTTTCCAATTTAAAAAACCCCGGACCCTATTTAAAGGGAAAATTCCTGAAATTTCCCCAAAAAAACTTCCCTAAAAAAATTTTTTTTTGTTTTTCCATTTTAGTTTTTTTAGGGATTGGATGGAAAAAAACCAAATTTTTCAATCCTCCCCAAACCCCAGCAAGAAAATGGGGGAAGTTGGGTTAACTTTTGGGGATTAAATAATTAAGAATAGGATGGTAAACAGATTAACTTTTTTCCCAAAAAAAGAGATAAACCTAAATCGATTTGTTTAAAAATTTTAAACTAAAACAACACCTCCCGGGCCGAACTCACCCCCTCTTTGACCTTCCGCGATACCGGTTTTGGAAATTTATATCCGTTTCCCGGCCCCATTTTTCGCATTTACCCTCTTTTTTTTCGGGGGACCCATCCCCCCATTCCTCCTAGGGCCCCGGGAGAAAAAAGTGGGGAATGATTTAAAATTTAAAAACCCGGGACCCCATAAAAATTTTTGCCCCCTCCCCGGGTCCTTGGTCTGAAGGGGTAACAAATCCCACCAGGCAAAACCCAAAAAGCCACCCCCCCCGGGAGGGGCGTTTGGCAACCCCCTTTTGCATGCAGGGGTTTTAACCAACCAACCCCCCGGACATAAAAATCCAAAGGGACCCCTTCCCCCCCCTTGCCCCTTTTTATTAAAGTGGAGGGATTTATTGGAAAAATTCGCTGCCAAACTCACTTTTTTCCCCGGGGGAATTAAAAAGACCCATTTAAAAAACGGGAAGGGGGTTGCAAAGGCTCGGGACTCAAAATCAATAAAATCAACATTTATTTTTTTAAAGAACTATAAAAAAATGTGTCCCCAACCCCTTTCAAAAAAAGATAATTTTTAGAAAAACCAAGGGTTTAACAATAATCAACTTTTTTTTTAACCCAAAAAAAAAGTAGTCAAATGGGGTTTAAAAGAAAAAAAAAACCCAAAAAAAGTAAAAAAAAAATTTAAAATGTAAAAGGGGTTCCCAAAAAAAAAAAACCCAAAAGAAAAAAAAAAACCGCCCAAAAACCCCCCTGGGGATTTTAAAACAAACATCATATTTTTTGGGAAAGGGCCTGATGAATGGCCAGACTTTTGGGATCCATTGTTGGGGCATCATGAAAAATTTTTAGGGGGTGGTCAGGCCGCCCCCAAAAGCCGGAAAAGCAGAAGAAGAGGAATAAAAGGATTTTAGAGCCAAAATAGTTTTAGAAGAATTGAAAAAAGAGATCAGGATTTGTTAAAGGAAGTTTAAAAAAGGGCCCTGTTAAAGAAGGGTTTTTGCAGTGTTTTAAAGTGTCCACGTTTTCCGGGGGAACCACGGGAGGCTATTCCAGATTTTAGGGTTTTCAAAACGAAGGCCCCCACCACTTTTTTTAAGTTTGCTTTTAAAATTTTAAGGAGACATCATTTAAGATTAAGGTTACGAGAATATAACGGGCGCATTATATATAAAATGGGGGATTATTTAAGGCTTTATAAACCATAAGCAGTATTTTTAAAATCAATCCTGAATGACACAGGAACCAGTGTAGTGACATCAAAACTGGAGAAATGTGTTGGATTTTTTTCCCAGTTAGGATTCTAGCGCTGCATTCTGCCCCCGGAAATGATTTGCTTTTTTGGGAGTCCAGAGGATGCGTTGAATCTAGTCATGAAAAAAAAAGCTTTAATTAATTTCCAGATCTTTCAATGATATGAGGTCTAACTTTTTCTATGTTTTTTAAGGAAAAAAAGCTGTCCTAGTGGTCTGATGAATATGGATTTTAAAAATTAGATTAAGCAACGTTACCCCAAATTTTTTTTCCCCCTTTTAAATACTAACCCAGTGATTGTTTATTTCGATAACCTCTAATCCAAACAATTACCAAAATTTCAGTTTTCTTTTTTTAGTTTAAAAATTACTATTCATCCATTAGAAAACTGCAAGAAAAGATGTCGGGTTTTATCAAAAAATTCTTTTTTGGAAAAAGGGTTTTCCCTTTTTCGTGGGTGGCCTGCATCCCAAAGTTTTGGGGCCCGGTCCTCCAAAAAATATCAAAGTAATTTTTTTATTAAAAATTCGCCTTAACCCCCCCAAAATATACCAGGGAAGATAAGTGTTTAATAAACTCCAAAATGCACAATTTAATAATGAATAAGCAATCCAAGCACAAAAATCTAGGAAAAAGAAAAACCCCAAAAACTAAAAAATTCATTTTTGAGGAACAATGTATTAAAAATATAAAAAAAGATCCAGATTAAAAAAACAACACAGAGCGGGGTTAATAAAAAAAATTTAGTTCCCATTTCCCAAAATAAAACCAATAGTACATCTCGCACCAAAATTAAAATGGACTATTAAATGTTAGAGCTTTAACCAACAAAACATCTTAATAATGATAAAAAAGGGTTTTATTGCACTAAGGAAAAAGGAACCCAAACTTGTTTAACAATTGCCCGGGGTTAAGTTTTTCTGGGATACCGCCAGGAAAAGGGGGGGATTTTGGGAAACATTTTCTCGAAATTTTAAAAGTAAAAATGGTTTTTTAAGTTCAAGTCCTTTTAGTTTTCCCATTGTTACATTGAGATTCTGCTAGTATTATCCGTGTATAGACCTCCAAAATTAACGCCTTTTTTTAGGAATTCTCTGACTAATGTCAATTTTAATTACTAACATGACACACCCTAATAGTTGCCGACTTTAATTCCATATAGATAATCAGTGTGATCTAAAAGTAAAAGAATTTAGAACCTCCTGGGGTTTTTGATTTGAGGCAGTTCGAAATCATCCCCCCAAAAAATATATTTTTACTTTAGTAACTAAAGGATAAAAATTTAATAAAAGATCACTGATATTTGGGCTATAGACCATTTTTTCTACTTTTTTTAGAAAAATGATAAAAACCCCCCCAAAAAGGATACGTTAATAAACCCCTTTTACTAAGGAGTTTTTAAAAAAAAAACATTCAACAATCAGTCGAAGGCCCAAAATTAGAGGATAATGTAAAATAAGGTAAAAATTTAATACTAAAGGAGGGCCCTTGCAATTAAAAAAAGTTGAAAAGCATTAAAAATCTTCTAGCATTGTTATACCATGGAAGACCCGATGCTATTTAAAAAGCGCCAAAAGCTGAGCTGAATGGGGGAAAACTAAACTAACTATCCACTATGAAATATTAAAGTTAAAATATCAGAATAAACAACACTGTCCGTCTTTGAGGGCCTATTTCCAAGAAAAATCAATGCTAGTAATCCCAGAGACTTATTTCTACAATTGACGCCTAATAAACCCAAGTAACCAAAGGAATGCCCCAAGTACCTCCAGTAAACCGGAGGCTTCCGTATTTTTTAATCAAAGAATTTATAAATTGTAAAGGGATATCCCTCCAACACTAAGGGTCCCCCCCCCCATTCTGTTTTAAAAAAAATTCAACTTTTCACTAGGGTAGATTTAATTTACAAAAAAAAAAATATCTCAATTAAAACCTCCACCCCGGGCCCTTGATCCAAACAAAAATTTTTAAAGAAGTTCAGGGGATTTTAAATTTATAATGTTCTAATAGTAAATTCTTTTTAGATAAGGGTCTTCCCAGACTGTCTTAAAACTCGTAGTTAAACCCTCTAAGAAACATAATCTGACCCCCCGGGCCTTGGGTTTTAGACCCATCTCAACCTGCCTTTTTAATAAAATTGTAAAAAAATGCAGGGGAAAACCCGGCCCCGCACAGACGATTCCCAAAATTTTTTACCCAAAATTTTTTTTTTACACTATTTTCAAGTTCGCCAGCCCCCCCAGTGCCTTCTTTCACGACATTTCCCCAAGTCCAGGCCCCAGTCTCGCCTCCCCGCCTCCCGCCCCCCCCTCCAGTTCCGCCCACTTCCTCCCACTTCCACCAATACTGAGGGGGGGGCCCCGGCTCCCTCCCCCCCCCAAAAATAAGGCCCCTTGACCCCCCCCTTTTCCCCCCCGGTGTGGGGATAAAATGAGATAAATGATGGCCTAATAAGTTCAGAACTCAAAAACAATTTCTTATCACTTACCTTGCTCGATTAGCCATTTGCTGTTTTTTCTCATTTTCTGCACCTGTCCGTCGATACCTGAGTTCCATGGAATCATTTTTATCTCTTGATTTTCCCCCTAAGCTGTCCTCCGGTATTTTTACCGTCTATTGACCATCTTTAGTTTCTGTTTAGGATGGACTGACACACAACCCTCTCTCTCTCATTCCTCCTAGGAACGAAGCATGCAGAAAATGGCCGACAGTGGGTAACTCGATTGAAATAGTAGTTAAAAACCCAGGCCCCGAAAACAGATTCAGAAACTCCTGTCCCAACGGGGGATACCTTAGAGATCTGAACCCCGGGGCTGTGATAAACCGTCCTCACCATCTGGAACAAGCAAACATCAACCTCAAAGCCGACCTCACCCCGCTCGTAGGAGCGATCCCGCTGATGACCTGGTGATTTCAGCTATGCAGGCGGGGTTTCAAGGCCAGACCCCCTCCATCGGACAGGTGAGCATCCTATCTCAGAACCCGGTTGACCTTCCACGCCCCCAGTTCGCCACCCCCTGGTGATGTAATAGTGGTAGGTGATTCTATTGTTAGAAACCTTAATGTCGATCCCCCAATGCAAAATCATTTGTTTCTTGTTTTCCGGTGCTCGGTCCGAGATGTATGCGTGCACCAGCAGCCCCATAAAAGCACAAGGAGGGGCATTTGGGAGCAACGCTCTTGCATGGCGCTAACGATACAAGGCACCGCAACAAAAATCCAAAGGCTGATTTTCCAGCTTTGATTAAAGACACTAGAGAGGACTCCATAGGCAAGATCGTTGGTCCACTCCTCTTGTCAGACAATCCAACAAGTACTACAGTCGCGGTTGGGATTGAACAACTGGCTACAGGGTATCTGCAATCAATCAATCAATCAACATTTTTTTATATAGCACATATTCATACAAAAAAATGTAGCTCAAAGTGCTTTAAAAAATGAATAGAGTAATAGAAGACACAATAAAAGATAAACATAAGTCAACATTAATTAACATAGAATAAGAGTAAGGTCCAATGGCCAGGGTGGACAGAAAACAAAAAACTCCAAAAGCTGGAAAAAAAAATAAAACTGGGGGTTCCAGACCAAGAGACCCCCCATCCCTGGGCATTCTACCTAACATAAATCATCATATTTTCATGGAAGGACCTGATGATGATGGTCACGTGAGATTTCTGGCTTTCAGTCCATTTGTTGGAGCATCGACTTTGAGTGGTGGTCGCAGGCCGCCACCACAAAGAAACCGGAAAGAAACAGAAGAGAGAGGGTCAGTAGGATTTTAGAGCCACCATGAATAGATTAGAAGAATTGAACAACAGAGATCAGGATTATGTTAAAGTGAAGTTATAAAAAGGCCATGTTAAAGTAATGTGTTTTCGCAGTGTTTTAAAGTGCCCACTGTATTTGCCGGCGAATTCCCCATCGGCAGGGTATTCCAGATTTAGGTGCATAGCAGCAAAAGGTGCCCACCACTTCTTTTAAGTTTAGCTTTGGAATTATAAGGAGACACTCATTTGAAGATTAAGGGTTTCGATTTGGAATATAACGTGTCAGCATTCCGATATATAAGATGGAGCGAGATTATTTAAGGCTTTATAAACCATAAACAGTATTTTTAAAATCAATCCTGAATGACACAGGCAACCAGTGTAGTGACATCAAAACTGGAGAAATGTGTTCGGATTTTTTTTCCCAGTTAGGATTCTAGCAGCTGCATTCTGCACTCGTTGCAAATGATTTATGTCTTTTTGGGTAGTCCTGAGAGGAGTGCGTTACAGTAATCTAGTCTACTGAAAACAAAAGCGTGAATTAATTTCTCAGCATCTTTCAATGATATAAGAGGTCTAACTTTAGCTATGTTCTTAATGAAAAAATGCTGTCCTAGTGGTCTGATGAATATCGATTTAAAATTCAGATTACAGTCAACGGGACTTTCCCAAATTTTTTACTTCCGCTTAACTACTAATCCTAGTGCATTAAGTTTATTTCTGATAACCTCTAATCCATTATTGCCAATTCCCAAATTTCAGTTTTCTTTTTTTTTAGTTTGAGAAAATTACTATTCATCCATTCAGAAATCTGCAAGAAGAAAGATGTCGGTTTCATCAACAATTGAATCTCTTTTGGAAAGGCTGCGCTTCTTCAAGCTTGGGTGGCCTGCATCCAACAGTTTTGGCGCCCGGGTCCTCCAAAACATATCGAAAGTAATTGTTTATCTAAGCATTCGTTCTTAACCTTCCAAAATGATACTGTTGTCAGGACATGATAAGTGTTTAATAAACTTCCGTAAAGTGCACACATTAATAATGTAAAAAGCAATCTAATGCACGAGAAAATCTAGGAAATACGGCATAAACTCCAATAATCTAATTAAAATTACTATTTTAGAGGAACAATGTATTAAAACTATAAACACAGATCACAGATTAAACAAACAATACACACAGAGCGGCGCTAATAAAAATAATTTAGTTCCTATTCCAAATATCAATAAACGCACATAGTATTCATCTCTGCACCTCCGAAAAATTAAATATGGCACTATTAAATGTTAGAGCTTTAACCAACAAAACATCTTAATAATGATAAAAAAATAGATTTTATTGCACTAAGTGAAAAGTGGCTTAACTCAAACTTGTTTTAATCGAATCTGCGCCTCCGGATTACAGTTTTACCTGCTATACCGCCAGGGAAAAGGGGAGGATTTGGCAAACATTTACTCGAGCGTTAAAATGTAAAGATGTCAGTTTGGTAAGTTCAAGTCCTTTGAGTATCTCGCCATTGTTATTCATTGAGATTCTCAAGTTCTAGTATTATCCGTGTATAGACCTCCAAAATTCAACGCGTCTTTTTTGAGGAATTCTCTGACTTAATGTCAATTTTAATTACTAACTATGACACACTCCTAATAGTTGCCGACTTTAATCTCCATATAGATAATCAGTGTGATCTAAAAGTAAAAGAATTTATGAACCTCCTGGATTCTTTTGATTTGAGGCAGTTCGTAAATCATCCTACACATAAAAGCAGGTCATATGTTAGACTTAGTGATTACTAAAGGACTGAAAGTTGATATAAAGCAGATCACTGATATTGGTCTATCAGACCATTTTCTTCTACTTTTTAATATAGAAATAATGATAAAAACCATGAGAAGATACTGTTAATAAACGCCTTTGACTCAGCAGCAGCTTTAAAACTTACAAACATTCTAAGCAATCAGTCTGTTTATATGCCAAATATATAGGAGGATAATGTAAATAGTAAGGTGGAAAGATTTAATACTAAAGTGAGGGCATTGACATAGTTGCAAAGACAGTTGAAAAGACAGTTAAAAAATCTTCTAGCATTGTTATACCATGGAAGACCCAAAGAGTGTCTGATTTAAGAGAACATGCCGAGAGCTGAGCGTAAATGGAGGAAAACTAAACTAACTATCCACTATGAAATATTAAAAGTTAAAATATCAGAATACAACAACACTGTCCGTCTTGAGAGGCGCTGCTATTTCTCTAAGATTATAAATAACAATGCTAGTAATCCCAGAGACTTATTTTCTACAATTGATCGCCTAATAAACCCAAGTAACTCAAAGGAATGCCTCCTAAGTACTTCCAGTAAAACCTGTGAGGCTATCGCTGTATTTTTCAATCAAAGAATTTATAATATTAGAAATAACATAGTATATCCCTCCAACACTAAGGATCCTCCTAAACCCACATTCTGTTATAAAACAAATTCAACTCTTTCACTAGGATAGATTTCATCTCGATTTACAAAAATAATATCTCAATTAAAACCTCCACCTGCGCCTTGATCCAATACCAACAAGGTTTTTCAAAGAAGTATCAGCGATCAATTGATAATGTTCTTGACATAGTAAATTCATATTAGATATGGGTCTTCCCAGACTGTCTTAAGACTGCTGTAGTTAAACCCCTTCTAAGAAACATAATCTTGACCCCTCGGCTCTTGAAAATTTTAGCCCCATCTCTAACCTGCCTTTCTTAAGTAAAATTGTAGAGAAGGCAGTCATTATGCAGTGTGAAACCTGGCCCCGGCACAGACAGATTGACAACATTTTTGCACCCAACACACTTTTATTTACACTATTTACAAGTTCGCCACGCACCCCAGTGCCTTCTTGCACCGACATTTCCCAAGTCCAGGCCCACAGTCTCTAGCCTTCCTGGCGCCTCCCGCCTCTCTCTCCAGTTCCGCTTTCCCACTTCACTCTGCGAGGGCTCCCAAGGCTCCGGTCCAGGTGTTCTTTCCAATGACTGGGAGGGCTGGGCTCTCGGTCAAATAAGCGCTCTGTGTGGCAGGGGGGTTTTTTT
>NW_024380485.1:0-7445 GCF_016835505.1 Polypterus senegalus | reverse complement strand
TTTTTTTTTTTCTTTCCCCTGAGGCAAACAAAAAATTTTAAAAAAAATAAAATTTTTTAAAAAAATTTTTTAAATTTGCAAATTTTTTTGGGAAAAAAATGAAAAATAAAAAAAAGATTAAATAAAAAAAAACAAAAAAAGCCCCAAATTTTAAAAAAAAAAAAAGGGAAAAAAAAAAAAAAACCTTTAATAAAAAAAAACCCCTATTTTTTGCTTTTTGGAACATTCGGGTATAAAAACCAAAACTGTGTCATAGTTCTGATAAAAACATTTATTTTAAGGAAAATAAAACATCAAAAAGTTTTTTTAAAAGGGAAAAAAAACATCAGAAAGTAATGTATAAAAAAATTTTTTTATTTAATATTTTTTGTAATCACCAGACACTATTCATATTTCATTTTTAAAACACTTATATTATTTTAGGCATGGCCCTTGATTAAGCAAAAATGACTCAAACATGGCCTTGTGAACCTAAAAGGTCATTGAAAGCGGGGGATAAACCCCCCAGCAGACATCAGTATTAGGTGCGATAATGTGGGTTAAAAAAAGTTTATCTAGATGGACTTTTTATATTTGATCTTGTTTTTTTTCCCCCTAGGGCTTTTTCCCTGCTTCACACCCAAAGGGTCAAGTCATCCTGAAGAAAATAAAAGGTGAGTAAAAGCAGACAAAAAAAATAAAGCATAAATAGTGAAAATAAAAACAATTAAAACATAAACCAAGTAAATACCCCTTCTGACATGATACTAAACAAAGGGGTTTCAGCAGGGCCTCATTTATTTGATAGTGTCACACACTATCCTTTCTTGTGGTGCCTGCTTTCCCAATCAACAGATATCCAGGAAAAAACTAAGGTGGGGAATTCTATTTTAAAATTTTAACCAAATATTTAATTTTTATAATAACAGAAACGGCTGTTTTCCAGACCCCCGTTCATCTTCCACTTGTAAAAGGAGAAATGGGAAAAAATAGAAGAAAAAACTCTTTATTGTATTTATTGATTTATTGATTGATGATCATTAGCAAATGAATGTCAGTATATTGTAAATTTTCAGGAACCAAAGTAAGGTCTTATTCCATTTGGGTTTGATTTTAGAACTACTGCATTTCAGCCTTTAAAAAGGTTAAAAGAAAGTCATTTTGAGGTAAATGCCTTTTTTAACTGTGGAGGGAAAAAGACAACATGTAATTCTTTTTTTTTTCCACTACATCCCCCCTTGTGTCTCAGCTAAACAGTCCCCATAAACCCAGCAGAAAATCATTCCCTGATAATACATATAAATTTGAAACCAAAAAGGGATCAAGTCAATGAAACTTTTGGGATATTGATCTGACGTTTGGAAGGGGGGGAATCGTTTCAGCTGCTTTGGGTTAATGAAAACAGGAATGGTTTAAAGGCCCACTTTTTTCCCCCCCTCATCTTTTTAATGTTTTTTCACTAGTTTTTTCATTTGGCGGTCAGTGTCACTATTGTTGGCGAGGGGGAAACCCGACCCCCCCAAAAGGTTACCATCCATCTTTTTCCAGGATGGCCAAACAATCGGCATTCCCGAAGGGTTTGCTGTGTCTCCCGAAAAATCTCAAGGGCATGGGGAATTCCCGGAACAGGCAGAACTGGGAGGCTGGAAGGTCCGGAAGGTCACCCCATCAGCAGGACGGGATCTGCCCTTGGGCAAGGAGGAACAGGATGGCTCTGAAAGAGCCCACAAAATGACATCCAGCAGGCCCGGGGGGAATCTCACAAAACAATCGAAACAGAATTCGGGGGTGACCTGGGGGCCCAAACGTCCTTTTGCCCTTGCTCACCCCCGTTGGACTCGATTGGTTTTTGCCAGTACCAGAATTTGAGGTCCACCATTAGGTTTTTCACAGATTAGACCGGGTTTCACGCGGGGAAATGTGACAGCGCTGGATAAGTGGGAAAACTATATGCGATGCATCCCAGCGCGTACTGGTGGTCGTGTGATGGTCGGGGGGGAATACCCGGGGGGACACAAAACTTCTACGGGGGACAACGACTTGACTGCCATTAGTTTTCAGGATAAAATCCTTGATCCATTGTCAACCCTTGCTGGTGCAATGGGTCCGGGTTTCCGGGCCCAAAAACCAAGTCTCGTGGCGAGCAGGCGGGTTCTGGAGAATGAAGGGAAATTTATATCATTGATCCCCCCCCACCGCCTACCCAAATCCCAAAAGAACACCCCTGGGGTTTTTGTTTTTGGGCCATCCAACGCTGCCAGGTTGGTTTAGACTGTCCAGCCTGGACCAGATCTGGGGGGAATTCCCCCGGGCCCGCATCCGCCATCTATTAGACACCTGACAACGTGGGGGCCCCACAAACTCCCAAAGTTTTTTAGTTTACAAGAAATTTTGGCAAAAAAAACTAGCCTGCCCATCATTTTTTTACTTTGATTTCCCTTTGAATTCACCCCCCTGGGGTTTATTTTTATTTTCCCTCAAATGATGTGGGATCCCTTTTTTTCCAAACTTACCCAGTCCATATCGTAAAGATATCCGGGATTTTTTCCATTGAGATCTGATGTGCAAAACGCCTTTAATTTTTTTAACGTTTATAAAATATACTATAACAAAGGAATCCAAAAAGTTTGCAATAAATTAAACAAAGCAATGTGGTTTGAAAATTTCCTTTAACTTTTTTTTACCCAAAACCCTTTTTTTTCGATCTTTTTCTTATCCTCCATTTTCAATCTTGCTTATCCAGTTCAGAGAATGGAAAGCCCGTATCCATCCCCGGGAATTTAGGCAGGGTGGGGAAACCCAAACCGAAAAACTTAAGTTTTTGCCCCCCACTTGGCACATAGCCACACCCCCTTCACCTAAATTTTACATTCATATTTTTCCCCAGGATGAAAAAAAATTTTGCTCACAAAAAAACTCGGAAGAAATGGGAATGTACAAGTACTTTCTTTTTTTTTTTTTTAAATGGATTTTTAATATGACTGACTATATAAAAGTTAAAACCCCTAAACTTAATATATGTATGTGTTGGGCTTTTTGTCGTTTGAATTATTTTTGTAACCAGAATTTTAGTTTATGCTAAGATATTTCTTTTACTGGTGTCATAATATTTTAAGATATATTCATAAATTAAAAAATCTGTTATTACTTAATTTACTTCGTTTAAAATTTTTCACATTTCACAATCAATATTTTTTGGGGAGACAGGTAACTATAGCTTTGTTGCTTATTTAAAATTTTTCTTTGTTGTTGAAATTTTCCCGATATTCATAAAGATAATCCCATGACATGAACTGACATTTTTTGACGCCTTTAAATAAGCACTTTATTGATTTTTGTCAAACTTTTCTTTATGATAATTTGTGAAATGGGCATGGATCAGAGAATGGGGAAAAGCGGAATGGTTGGTGATGCAAGAAGTCCAACTTTTGTTAAACTTCCCTTTTCCAATGAATTTAAAAAAATTTTCCTTTATTAATTTCTTTCAAATTTCATGAAAATAGCCAATTATTTAAGGTTTAAGTTAAATATAATGGAATATTTAGTATATTAAATAGATAATGGTTATTTTCCATTTCAAGAAAGTATACTGTATTAAAATTATTATTAGTATTTCAAATAATCTTTCAATGGAAGAATTTGCTGAACTATTCTTTCTATATACAGTAGAATAATATTTCAATTATGTAAAAGCAGACTGTAAAAGGTATGAAAGCAAAACAGACTTTTTTAGATAAATTGTTTATTGTGGAAAAAACTGACTCAGAAAATAACTAAGCTTAAATGCTAGGCTCAAGACAATAAAAGTATTATGTTCCTGTTGTTCCTTTGAGAATTGAATCAACCCAAATTTAATCTTTTAACTGTTAGAAACTGTTTTGTCCACGTTTCAGGACACATATATCATGAAATATTGCGCCATCCATTTTTGATTTGCTAATTTTATTTAGTATAGGTTGGATAAAGATACAGCAACAATGATCTTAATGCAATATCCAGTCTCTGACCTACAGTCATTACTGTAGTTAAGAATCCCAATTAAACTGTTCTTACTATTTTTGGGATAGACAGTGCTGATTGTTAAACTCACGCACATTACGGACTTCTATCTATTGTAATACAGACTTGTCGATCTCATTGCTTGGGCTGTTGTTTTAAATGACTGGAAATCCTGGGATTTTAATTTTCCAACTGATGCCAACTGCCCGTGCAGTCTTTTTCCCTTTTTTTGACAGCCCGATGGCGGCCCTATTGGAATACGTTGAAGGATTAAAAAGATACTGCACGCTTAACCACAGGCTTGGCTTTTTTTTTCCATTTTGTCGGGTATATAAAACACAAGATATCAGACAGATGAGTTTCTCCCTTTCCTTATTCCTTCTCATTACATTATGTGAATTGCCCCTTTTGGATGAGTATTCATTGGTTGCCAGCTCCATGTAACAAAGCCCGTCCCATGACTGATGACAAACCAAACTTGTTTGACTATAATCGAGCCAGTTCAGACCAATTGAATGAGTTGTTGAGAATGTCAGATTAGGCTACTGAGCTTCATCAGAGCAAAAAGTCAATCTGCCTCCAATTTTGATAGGACAATATAAAAAAGGCTGGCTGAAAAAATTGCTGGAAAAGTTGCATACGATGTAGCCCTTTTGTGGATGCATACACACACACACACACACACACACACCCAGGAAGGTTTAAACCAGAATCTCTGATGAGATAGATTCCCTAACACTGAACCCATGCCGCTGAACAGTGGGAAAGGGGTTCAGGGTGTGTTGAGTACTAGCTGGGGTTTCTCTTTAAATTGTTGCAATAAACCACAAACAAGTGCTCATGTGCAAGAGCCTCCTTAACTAATTCAAAGCAATGGCTTTATGAGGAAACATTTTCAGAACTCCTTCTTTGGTTCATCCAGGTCCAAATGAGATGTCCTCCTTTGTTAGATCTGGCTTTTATGACTGTCTAGGTGGAGGGTAGGTTAATTGCCCACAATGGGGATCTTCTCACTGTGAAGAACAGAAAAAAGACAACACTGTTGGTGGCTCTCTCCCCAGCAGGATATTACTGCATACCTTGCCTAAGCTCTCAAGATGTCCTCAGACGCAGATTATTTATTGTCATCACCACATAATCCGTTTCAGGTTCATGAGGGCCAGTCAAACCAACAAAACTAAGTACTAGGCAGGATAGCAGTACATTAAAGCCCAAATCACTCATAGAACCGCTCTGAAACTCAGGACAATTTGGAATCACAAATTACCCAAATAATTCTATTTTTAGACATCTGGGAAATAAGAATGTCTGGAGGAAAACCCTCAGAGATAGAGAAGAATCTGTTAACTCTACGTAACAACATCTGAAGAATTCCAAACCCAGAATGTTGGATCCATAACGAAAACACTACCAACTGCATTATTATGTCTCCCAGTAGTTTTAAATTCACAGATGATGTTTTAGAATTGTACCTTTATTTTTGATGGTTGAACTTTGTTATAGGATGCAAATCTTAAATGGAAAGGGCAAGAATAAATCAAAAGAGAAAAAATAGCCTCTTATGAAAAATTTGTACCCTGAACTTTTTCTGCTGTGTTATTTTCATGTGATCCATTTAATTGATGTATAGTACATGTTCTGTATAAACAGTGACTGAAATGTATGCAATGAAATAACCAAAATGAATATCCCTAAATGAAACAGCTACAAAAAATCGAACTTTCATAATTTAACCTTATAAAGGAAAATCTTGATCAAATGCCAGTATTTAATGACTGATGAGTGAGCACTTTTAATAGTTTACTGTATATTCTATGTACTGTACAGTACAATATTAAAAAGAGCTTAACACAGTCAAGGCCAAAATTGGCAAACCGTGTCTTTAACTTTCATTGGCTGAATTTTGTGGTGGGCAAAAGAACAGAACACTTTCCAAATTAATTTAGTATTCACGGGGATAAAGCTCTAAACTTTATTAATTTTTGTGTGGGTGCATTCTTCTGTCTCCCATCATCCATGTCTGCAACACACAAATACTTTTCTTAGTGAGATTTTATTTATTTAGCTTGAGAACTTTAAGAAACATTATGTTGTCTCAGGGCATAGTGGCTGTTGGTGAGTAAGAGTCCATAGTTCACAAAATAATTGAAAAGCTACCAGAAGAAAATTGACACAAACATCACATGATGAATTGTGTTGTCTCCATAAGAAGGCAAACTGAATTTTTTAAAAAGAAATTTGTTTCAGTGGTGCCCCCTCATTAATTGAAAATGAAGAAACCCGCAAACCTATACAATGCACAATAAACAGTTAACAAAGAAATTTTAACTGCTTCTTCACACTCACTGATTTTTCCACATCTTTCAGTAGTTTTAGCATTTTCCCAGAAAAGCCCAGCAAGAATCTGGAACTAGAGGAGATGTGTCAGACTTATTCATTCCTTACAAAACAGAGAAGACTGGTTGTTGTTAAATTACCCTTTTATGTTTCGGTGTGGGTGGCGAGTGGTGGGGCTGCTGCCTGCAGTTAGGAGACCGGTTCCTTTTGAGTCCTCCTGTTAGTTGCATGTTCTCCCGTGTTCGCGTGGGGTTTCCTCCGGACTGTTCCCCACAGTCCAAAGACATGCAGGTTAGGTGGACTCAATTTAAATTGTGCTTGGTGTGTGTGTCCTGTGGTGGGTGGCGCCTGCCCTGGGTTGGTTCCTGCCTTGTGCTCTGTGTTGGGTGGGATTGGTCCAGCGGGCCCTGACCCTGTGTTCGGGTTGAAAATGGATGGATGGGTGGATGTTTCGGTTTGCTTCAAAATTGTCTGGCTCTTAGTTTGTTCCTTCATCTTTGTACTTCTGGTTTTCCTTTGAAGCTGTCTTATAACTTCTACCTGAGGTCTTGATTATGTGGTATGCAATTTAAAAATTTTACAGTTAAATTAGAATTTTGAAGATTTGGGTTAGGTCACAACAAAAACTTTATTTGTTCATTTTTTTTTTAGCCTAGCAAAAAAAAGAACATACATTTTAATTTAGAAATTCATTTTTTGCATTTCATTTATGTAAAATTTTTTTTGGATGTTGTCCAGAATTGCACAGTGTATCGATTTGATCTCATGCTGCAGAATGTGAGTGAGATAATATTCTTAATTATTCTAAACTCCCCTCTGGGCTCCTTTCTATATGCCACGGCTTTAATTACAACCTCCTCATGCTTTCTGTTACCACAAAGATGTTGGTTACTTTGTTTACAGCAGTTGTGGCAGGGTGATTGAATACACCATTTTCCTAAGGCTTTAGCATTATGTTTACAACCTTTGTGCATTCTTTATCTATTGGCTCTGCTTCTTCTTGGGCTTTTGATGTTTTACCCAGCATTTGGATTTTTTTTTAGTTGCACTGCCGAACTTCTATTTTTTCATTCTGGATCTGTTTTCCCTGAGGGCCTTCCTGTCCGGGGTTGGTGGAAGCTGTGGGGGGT
>NW_024380484.1:0-2558 GCF_016835505.1 Polypterus senegalus | reverse complement strand
GGATCTCCCCCTTTAAGTCCTATTCAGGCTCCTTTTATATTTTAAATACATACACCAGAGTGCTAGTGAGGAAATTTGCTGAACCACGTCTGTCTGCATATGAATGTAGTCTCCAGCCAATTCCACAGGTCTGCTTGTCTACACTACTGTGTGCACTTATACCTGCCCGCCCAGAACCTGAGTGCATTGTTTTCTAAAAAAAAAAAACAAAAAAACTCATGCTTTGCCTTCGACCCCAAATGTGTTTTGCCACAGGAGTAAGTAAGTTCATAAAGTGGGTGGATGTCTATATAAACTATATTCATAGGTCTTTTCTAAACTGCCTTCCTAAAGGAGCCTTTTGAGAAAGACATACTGTATATAAAATTGAGATTTGTTGATTAACCTGTTTGACAAAATGACATATTGCTTTTGATAATTCTTTCACTATTTCGTTAATTTGTTTATATAGGTGAATTTATTCATTTAATAATTTAATTCTTTCTGCATTACCAGTGACCTGAATTCTATCTCTCTGTCAGAGTGGCTGTTTAGCTGGTCTGTCTTAAAGCAGTGATTTTTTTAATTCTCTAAAATGACCAGTATCATTGGGCAACCTATTGCCCTTTTATACCAATTACACAGACCATGGTGTAACCTCAGTGGAACAAAAATTTAAAAACAATAGGATAAAAGACACTAATGATTTCACGCATCTCCATTTTCCCCGTCTGTCTACCCTAATGAGTGTGCTAGCAATAAAAGCAGAAAAAAATATCCATGTAAGTTGCCCCTGCAGTTACTTAGAAACTAACTTGTACATGTCAAAAATTCAGAAAGTCTTACTTCTTAAAGGCTGACAAGTTTTTGTTATAGTTGCACAGAAGAAACTTTGGTTTGCTAACTTGTGAAAACCAATGGGTCTTTGATGTGCAGGGTCATAGAATGTCTGGACGACCCACGTCTTGAAAAGCAGCTTTGGTTTACAAAGAGAACAGAGTCAGTGAACAGAAGTTCTTTCTGCCTGTATATCTCGATAATGTTAAGGACAGGCTGTGAAGAACTAGTTAGCAGATATGATGGAGAGAAGGAAGGTTGATATATTGTGTGTAAAAGAGACTAAATGGAAGGGGAGTAAGGCAAGGTGGATTGGAGGTGGATTGAAATTGTTTTGTCATGGTGTGGATGGTTGGAAAAATGGGGTAGGAGTTATTCTGAAGGAACAGTATGTCAAGAGTGTTTTGGAGGTGAAAAGAGTGTCAGGCAAAGTAATGATTATGAAGCTGGAAATTTGTAGTGTGATGATGAATGTTGTTAGTGCATATGCACCACAAGTTGGGTGTGCAGAGGGTGAGAAAGAAGATTTTTGGAGTGAGTTGGATGAAGTGATGAACAGTGTACCCAAGGGACAGAAAGTGGTGATTGGAGTGGATTTCAATGGGAATGTTGGTGAAGGGGACAGTGGAGACGAGGAGGTGATGGGATGTATGGTGTCAAGGAGAGGAATGAAGAAGGTCAGAGGATAGTGGATTTTGCCAAAAGGATCGACATGGCTGTGGTGAATACGTATTTTAAGAAGAGGGAGGAACATAGGGTTACTTACAAGAGTGGAGGAAGATGCACACAGGTAGATTACATCCTATGCAGAAAAGTCAATCTGAAGGAGATTGAAGACTGCAAAGTGGTGGCAGGGGAAAGTGTAGTTAAGCAGCACAGGATGGTGGTCTGTAGGATGACTTGGAGATCAAGAAGAGGAAGAGAGTGAGGGCAGAGCCAAGGATCAAATGGTGGAAGTTGAAAAAGTAAGACTGCAAGGTTGAGTTTAGAGAGGAGGTGAGACAGGCACTGGGTGGCAGTGAAGAGTTACCAGACAGCTGGGAAACTACAGCAGATGTAGTAAGAGGTGACAGCAAGAAGGGTGCTTGGCGTGACATCTGGAAAGAGGACAGGAGGAAAAGGAAACCTGGTGGTGGAATGATGAAATACAGGAGAGTATACAGAGGAAGAGGATGGCAAAGAAGAAGTGGGATAGTCAGAGAGATGCAGAAAGTAGACAAGAGTACAAGGAGATAAGGTGCAAGGTGAAGAGAGAGGTGGCGAAGGCTAAAGAAAAGGTGTGTGATGACTTATATGAGAGGTTGGACACTAAGAGGAGAAAAGGACCTGTACCATTGGCTAGACTGAGGGACAGAGCTGGGAAAGATGTGCAGCAGGTTATGGTGATAAAGGATAAAGATGGAAATGTACTCACAAGTGAGGAGAATGTGTTGAGCAGATGGAAAGAGTACTTTGAGAGGCTGATGAATGAAGAGAGTTTGGATAATGTGGAGATAATGAATCAGGAAGTGAAACGGATTAGCAAGGAGGAAGTAAGGACAGCTATGAAGATGATAAAATGGAAAGGCTGTTGGTCCAGATGACATACCTATGGAAGCATGGAGGTGTTTAGGAGAGATGGCAGTGGAGTTTTAACCAGATTGTTTAATGGAATCTTGGAAAGTGAGAGGATGCCTGAGGAGTGGAGAAGAAGTGTACTGGAGCTGATATTTAAGAATAAGGGGGATGTGCAGGACTGCAGT
>NW_024380483.1:0-3412 GCF_016835505.1 Polypterus senegalus | reverse complement strand
GACAACGGGCCTCAGTCATAGTGCCGTTGGTTAATTGAACATATCTGAAGTACTATGTAGCTAACTAAGTGCTTTTCTATACACAATATTTGTAGGTTTTGTTGTTTTTTACCTTTTTTTTTTACAAAGTGCAAATATTATTGGCAGGCAGTGCAGTGTATTGGTTAAGGCTTTGGACCTTGGACATCAAACCCTGAGGTTGTGGGTTAAAATCCTACTACTGACAGACACTGTGCGACACTTCACCTGTCTGAGCTCCAACTGGGAAAACAAAAGAGGTGGAACCGATTGTACGTCAAATATTATAAGTCGCTTTGGATAAAAGTGTTAGCCAAATAATAATTATTAATAACTAGGGGGCTCCGCCCTCTGCTCGCTTTGCTCGCCCACCCCCGTGTTTGGTTTACCGGATATACAATTTAAAGAGATTGTTATTTTCATGGGAATTGTTACATATGCATTATTTTCACTTTTACTTTAAAAACTTTTGTAAAAACAATACTTGTCCTTTATTTCCGTCCCCGGGCGTGGTTACATCTCTTTCTCGCAGGACGTATAACGCTGCTTGCTTTGTGAAGGGGGGCCGACTGAATGCATGCTAAGGAGATGCCATCGGATCATCTGCTATCTTTCTGCTGCTGACGAGCTGCCTGTTCTGCTTGTCTCTTATCGTTGTTTTAAGAGCTGGGAGCACATGATGTGTGTCTGCCAAAAGCAATCCAACAACTGCTAGGTTAGATGTCTGTGGACTTGTTTTAAATGATGGCTCACTGCTAAAGCATTGTCTCGTGTCTCAGCATTGCCTCGTGTGACGTTGGAAAAACAATACTTGTCCTTTATTTCCGTCCCCGGGCGTGGTTACATCTCTTTCTCGCAGGACGTATAACGCTGCTTGCTTTGTGAAGGGGGGGCCGACTGAACACACGCTAAAGAGATGCCGTCGGATCATCTGCTGTCTTTTTTGCTGCTGATGAGCTGCCTGTTCTGCTTGTCTCTTATTGTTGTTTTAAGAGCTGGGAGCACATAATGTGTGTCTGCCAAAAGCAATCCAACAACTGCTAGGTTAGATGTCTGTGGACTTGTTTTAAATGATGGCTCACTGCTAAAGCATTGTCTCGTGTCTCAGCATTGCCTCGTGTGACGTTGGAAAAACAATACTTGTCCTTTATTTCCGTCCCCGGGCGTGGTTACATCTCTTTCTCGCAGGACGTATAACGCTGCTTGCTTTGTGAAGGGGGGCCGACTGAACGCACGCTAAAGAGATGCCGTCGGATCATCTGCTGTCTTTTTTGCTTCTGACGAGCTGCCTGTTCTGTTTGTCTCTTATCGTTGTTTTAAGCGCTGGGAGCACATGATGTGTGTCTGCCAAACGCAATCCAACAACTGCTAGGTTAGATGTCTGTGGACTTGTTTTAAATGATGGCTCACTGCTAAAGCATTGTCTCGTGTCTCAGCATTGCCTCGTGTGACGTTGGAAAAACAATACTTGTCCTTTATTTCCGGCCCCGGGCGTGGTTAAATCTCTTTCTTGAAGGACGTATAATGCTGCTCGTGTTGTGAATGGGGAGCGTCATCAATCATTTTAAAACCTGTACAGCCGCTGTCCTTTTTGCCACTGTGTCTCTGCTGCTCGCATTGTGATCGCTTCTCCGTGATTATAAATATACACCTGACCAAATTGTGTTTTCTTTGAAATTAAACTTGTCGTTCCTTTAACTGTTGCAGGATCACAGATTCTCACAGTGTATGGTCCATTATTGTGTAAATCTACGTTTTGTGCGTTGAATGATGCAAAGGTGAAAAGACTTTGTTTTCTGCTCTTTGCCTTTTATTTCTGACCTCGCTTTCTCCTGTATTTTTTCAGTTACACCTGGTCCTGATGATTAATTTCCTTTTGTTTGCGCTAATGCAATCTTTACTATCTTTTTTTGATACTGTAGCGAATGTTGAGAAGACTCAAAATTGATCAGTCACTCCTTCAAGTACTCTGTAGAGATCCGTTTTCATTTTTATTTTTTATAATAGTCTAGGTCCTTAAGTGATTGTAATCATAATCTTCTCAACAAACCTATAACATTAAAGGAGAATGCACCTTTGTGATTCTTTCGGCTGTTGAATATAATGTGCAGTAAAATACAGAAATATTAATATTGTTAATGTGAAACATTGTTATTATTGTAATACGAATATAAGTTTAATGTCACTGTGCTCTGTACAAAAATCCACTCGCATGTACAGACCAGGCCAAAGTTAGCACACAGGGGCTCTCAGCATTTAGAACTGCTAGGCAAGAATTTGAAGAGAGAAGGGGACAACTATGAAAATAGGCATTGTACTATTTCTGTATGTTAGAGATGAAATTGAATCCTCTCCTTCCCTTGTCTGGAACCTAAGAAAGGGCCTGCATGTGGACAAACTAGTATAAAAGACTTGGACAGCAGCCAAATACCTCGAAGCCGACTGACGGATGGGTGATATCGTCATCCGTCCTGAAAAGCCTTCCAGCGCAGCGATGAAAAATGGCAGACTGTATAGACCAAGATCCCACCTTGGTATTGTCTTGCTATTGGCTTCCCATCTGTAATGCCGCATAAGTCTTCAGTAAAGAAAGCTAAGTTATTTTCTCTTATGTGATTTTTACCGCCGTATCACTATGGGGGGATATCGCCTTTTAATATAATATCTATATAGTTTTCAGTTACTTTAATCGCCGCAATTACAAAAGAACTTATTCCAACTAGGGAGCTATCGCCCCCTAAAAGGAACAATTATCTACCAATTAAACATAAATGAGTAAATTATCAGGGGCAGATAGAGCTTTAGTGAAGAACTTTTAGCCAGAAATATCCCTTGCCAGTAACAGAAGTAAACACCTGAAGATTCAAGTTTATTGTCATGTGTACAGTAAAAAAAAACCCAGTGGTTCAAACCACTTGAGACTGAAGGCTTGCAATGAGTCAGCAGTGAAACTAGGAATAGAGTCTCCTTAAATATCCTCACCTCTAGAGATGATCTGAGTTCAGGTTATTGCAGTTACGCAGTGTGAAAGGCACTATATAGCGCCTGACCCGACACAGATTAGACACAGGAGACACGTGTAAAATAAAAAGATTTTTATTATTCTTCAGCTGGGGGGCACGTCTTTCCCGTACTCCCCCCAGCCACAACACAGTCCCAAACACCAGTACAGCACAAGCACTCTTCTCTTCCCTGGCACCACCACTCCTCCCTCGCAACCTTGTCCTCCTCCACCCGATGAGTGGTGGTTGCTGGCTCCCTTTTATAGGTGTGGACACTTTTTCTCTAGTGTCATTTCTTGTGACTGAAGACAGAGAGATATAATTAAAGTTAGTAAAAAATATTTTATTAATACACACCAGGCAAAGGTAAGAATGACAGAGAAGCACAGTCC
>NW_024380482.1:0-25000 GCF_016835505.1 Polypterus senegalus | reverse complement strand
GCCCATCGTCCAGACAATACACTAAAAATGTCGACTTGCAGACTGGCGATGACCGAGATGGATACCCGCACACCTGAGAGACCCCATGGTGCCCACCACCTCCAGCACGTCAGTGCAGCCTTTTAAATGATTGGCTGGGGGCCCTGAGCTCTCCTGGTGGCACTTTAACTGTAGGAGGTGTCAGGCAGATGTCTTGGGCATGACCTTTGTACCAGGCTCAATCAGAAGTGCCCACCTGTTCACATGTACCTGGATGGGACTGGCGTAGCCAGGCTACAGGATGGGTGGGCTGTAAAGAGTCTAGAAAGCGTAGCCCACCACCATGTGGCCTGGCAGTTGTGCTGAGCTCTGGTTAGACTTCATGTTAACTTGTGCCACCTTATGCCTAATGTCTCTGTGCTTTCCCATTCTCTGTTAGACAGCTATGCCCAGAGGACGGCGGTACGCGCAGCCCTCGCCAAGGACCACGACTGGATGTCCAAGTACATTTCAAAGATGATGCCCATGCTGAATTCTCAGGATAGTGAGGTCAACTATTTGGTGCCATGGTGTAAGCTGGGTAAACCCCCCAGACAAGGTAAGGACTCTGCCTCTTTAGTCACAGCTGCTAGGGGGGCCATTTTCCTCTGCCTGTACCTACTGTTCCCTCATTAAGTGCCCTCCTTAAATTGAAGGGATGCCCTCTGTCTTTGGTCCAACTTAAACACCAGCTTGATCGCTTGTTGACTAATTCAGGGTCACAGGTGGGCAATGCCTCTCCTGGAATCATTGGGCACATGGCTGAAGTCGGCCCTGGAGAAGGTGCCAGTCCAGTAAACAATGAGTATGGCCATTAGTGCCCAGCCACGCCTCTCCATAAGGTCCCCGTCATCATACCTGTCATTGGCATGACTGGCACTATGACAGCTCTTTGAGGAGTTCTGTAAGGCTGCCCCCCGGTGGCTTTCAGACCTCCACACACAAAAGTGAGAAGCAGAGGACCGAGTTTGCATTGTCTCTGTTGTGCTACCTGATAGCTGCCACCCTGTCTCATTAATCTCTGCCTTTTGCAGGTGTCTATGAATTGGTGTCCTTCCAGATGAAACCTGGGGGTCCTGCTGTCTGGGGTCCTGCATTCCAAGCTGCTATTAACACTCATGCCAGTCCTGGCTACGCTCAACTCATTGGGGTCTTCCACAGTGAATTTGGAGATTTAAACAAAGGTAAAGTCCGAGTTTATCTGCAGACCCTCTACCTTGTCACACGTTCTACTGCCATGGTGGGTCACATTGAGGTGCCCACTAACACCTGACCACAGGCTCTCAACGTGACTTCACTTTAGAGAGACAAGGGGACAGTTTGTGTGTGAACCACCAGAGAAGAGCCAGCTGGTCATGTGCCTGCCCTGGCACACAACTGGTGGAAGATGCCATGCCACGCATGAGCAGCCAGACCACCAACCCTCGTGTTTTTAATCCTCGTACATGAAGGGGAATGGTGTCATTTCATGTGCCTTTTAAAGTCCTATTTTGCGGTGACAGTTGTGCTGGCGTGGAGAGAATGCGTCCGAGATTACGACGGTGCCTTTGGATTGTAAAGCAACAGTCAGAGCGTGTGGGTATAACGTCTGGCCGTTTGAGGTGATGTGCCCTTTGACTTGGCGTGTGGATCATGTGATTCGATCCTACTGAACTCTTTGAAATCCCTTCAGTTGTTTTTTTCTGTCCAGCACCTTCTGACACTACAAGACCCCCAACTGCCCCCCCAATCTGTCACATAGTGTTAGACTTGTCGATGTTTAGTGATGCAAGATGTTGAGCTTTTTGGGGATCCTCCTATTTTTGCCTCTGTAGACCCTCAAAACATGCATTATTAGACCCTGTTGGGACCCCATTTTGTGTAGGAAATGACACCCTTTTGATAAAAGTAAACCAGTAGGGGTCTTCAGTAAAAACCATGAAGTTGTGCGTCAACCAAACCCCAGTGGGGTCACAAAACGTAACGGGGGGTCGGTAATCGTGGCATGTGGGGTGTCATTTGTGCCATCTCGAGGTGGCTGATCGTATTTGTGATGCTTTACTGGTGGTCCTCGCCCTTTTAGAGCCCCTCAGAGAAGGTGCAGAATGATGAATTTCAAACCTGAGCTCGTGGGTATCGTTTTTGACAACTTCAAGGTCGCTGATGATGAACTTCGTGTGATTTTTAATCCTTCAGTACCCCTCCATCAGATGGCAACAAGTGACACGTTTCCGTTACATTTGAGACGTTTAGCCGTCACTTTGCCATTTAAATGGAAGCCCACAGTTGACGCAGCCCTTCTAGTTTATGCTGCTCTTCTCCCTCGCGTTTCTTCGGCCCACCCCGAGTCATCTTCAGGTGGTTTGTGGTCCACGCCGTACCCTTGTGTTCTGTCCACAGCTTCACTGAAGATGGTCCGTGTTTAGGTCATCCTCGGGTGGCGCACCCCGGTGGTCCGTGTTTAGATCGTCGTTGGGTGGTGCACACTGGTGGTCCGTGTTTAGGTTGTTGTCGGGTGGCGCACCCCGGTGGTCCATGTTTAGGTCGTTGTTGGGTGGTGCACACTGGTGGTCCGTGTTTAGCTCATCCTCGGGTGGCACACTCCAGTGGTCCGTGTTTAGGTCGTCCACTGGTTGCGCACCCCAGTGGTCCGTGTTTAGGTTGTTGTCGGGTGGCGCACCCCGGTGGTCCATGTTTAGGTCATCCTTGGGTGGCGCACCCCGGTGGTCCATGTTTAGGTCATCGTTGCACACTTTGTTGGATTCTTGAGATTCAGTCAGTCCTTCCCTGGCCAACAAGGACCCCCAGATGACATGCAGATGTCTCCCGTCGCTATAACCTTCACGTTTTTCAGACATGAACCCTTCGGTGAAGTTCCGCTTTTCCCAGGGAGGTCTCCCCCTGTACTTCCCATCAATGCGTTTATTTATTTATTTTTATTTCTCAAATCTCGTTGGCCGCCACGAGTCTCCAAGAGGAGCTCCTCGCCTTCCGATGGCCGTGCTTTGTATTTTAATTCCACTTCTGGGTCTTTCCTGCAATTTTCATTCCAGTCCTTTCACATTTCTTGTTTTTGCCAGTTAACGTCGTCTGGTGGTACGAGAGTCCTGACAAGCGGGCAGAAATGAGACATCGTGCCCACGGGGACGCCCGGGTGGTGGCAGCAGGTAGGTGGTGGCCCGTCTCGTCTAGTCTCTCTCAGTCTGTGCGCCTTGTTCACTTTGTTCATTTTCTCACTCGTTGGCCTTGTCATGTTTGTGTCCCCAGTCCGGGAGAGTGTCACCTACTTGGTCTCGCAGTACAACAAGCTTCTCATTCCCACGGCTTTCTCGCCTCTGAACTGAGCGGGCAGCCCACCAAAGAAGACGCACTCGGCACGGGATCAAGCATGCAGCGGCCCAGCATGCTTTGCTCTGAGCTCCAGTCGCACGTGGGTGGCCTTCACGCTTACCTGGCCTTCATAAGTGAGGACGCTTGTGTTCGTTTTGTTTCTGTCTTTCAAACTTCTGCAAATAAATGAAATAAAAGTCACCGTCTCTCGTCCCTCGTGGTCTGACGTGACCCCGCAGCAGCGCCGACTGAAAGTTGGGGACATCTTGGCGGTGATCATCGACCCTGTGGGGTCTTTGAGGGGTGCCCTCTGCGGGTGAGTGTGATGTACCTGCAAGGGGTCACTGACTGCACCCCCCGCCTGGAGCGATTTGTTTCCTTTATTATAGCGGCTCGCGCAGTGCCCACCGTCACCAACTGCTGATGGGCACAGACTGATCAAACCTCCTTCAGTACCTTTGCCATCACGCTTGGCTCCAGGTGATGACGTGCAGCTCCCTGAAAGACTGGCGCTTCAGCAGGACGGGACCCCAATTGTCAGCCAGAAACCCTGGGTGGGGGGTGTATGTTCTCTGTAGAGAGGCAGTCATGTTGGAAGCTGAGCCACCCATGTGTGCCCCTCAGAATCGGCTCCAGACCCCACACTCCTGTGCCCCCTCTGAGCCTTGCTGTTGTCCCTGTCCACTGAGGTTACACCACCCTCTGTATGCCAGGTCATAGTTTAGTGTGCCCCCAAGTTTAGTGACGAGATACAAGGCAACTGCCAGTGGGCTTGGGGACGAATCTCGAATGTACCCACGGAGGTAGAGGACATCAGCTGTTGGGACAGATGCCTGCCAGAGTGGACCTGGACATCCAGCATGGGAAGGACATGAACGACGGGGCACCGCTGGACTGGCAGCTCGCTTCCCTCTACGCCATGCTGCAGTGAGCAGGTCAGTTTTTCAGTACGCACCATCATGACGATAGCACGATTTGGGTAGTCGACACCTGCCAGGGCTTACAGTCTGCGACATGGAAACCTTGTGTGCTTCAGAGTGGCCGACTAAAAGAGTAAAGGCAATTTATAAATGAAAAGTGTCACGCAGCACACAGGTGAGGAGGTGGGGGGCTCCGAATGACCCCACTGCGGGAAGGTGGCAACCTAAAGAGGGAAAGCCGGAACGTGGAGAGCCCGCAAGAATGATTTGGGATCTTCTGCCAGGAATGTCAAAAACACAGGACAGAAGGGTGGTCTCCTCGACCAGAGTGCCACGCCAGTCTTCTGCTGGTGCCCCAGACTCATTGGTCTCCTGTTTGATTATAGCGGCCTCAAAAGAAATGACAAAGTCACGTCACTTGATCGGCCAGTGTCACCATGGCTCAGCGTGTTAAAGGGGCGATAACATGCACGGTGCGCATGCGCAAGTGTGTACCACGGCGAGGCTGCTCGGTGTCTGCGCGAGACCCGGGTTGTGCGGAGGGAAAGGAAAATCATTTGATTTGATTTGATTCTTGTTATTAATGGGCGTATGTGCCGTCACAATCCCATAGCCACACAAAGGTAAATGAGCACTGGGGGGCGCTGTTGTCTAACGAACGACCACCGCATCCTCTTCATTAAAATAAACGCGCCACGCGAGCTCTGCGCGTAAAGACGTCATGTCGTCTACTCAGAAAACAGCAAACACGACAATAAAACCCGAGTTTATTTGAACTCCTCAGACGGCGAGAACAAATCGACGCAACCCAAAGCGCCGCCCGTTAAAGTGAATTCACTCCCACATGTCCACACGTGTCCGGTGAAGCTTCACCCAGCTGCTCACTCGCCCTGCCCATGCCCACCCGCCGGGGTCCGCTGCCACAGCTTCGACGTAAACAAAGTCACGTGAACTTCAAAGGTCATTTCATCTTCCGATTCTTCCAGACGCCCAGGTGATCACGTGACTGTACAAGAAGCACGTCGCATGGCAGTAAAACTAATGCCCAGATCAACCCCCACAACGGGCATGAACCCTCGTCCGTCTGTCTGATTTCACGAGCTCACCGTGTTAGGGACCCCCAGTGCTGTCAGGATTCCCATAATAACCGCCCTCAATGCTATTTGTGACTCGTTAAAGTGTCATTAAGCATTTTCAGCGATGTCCCCAAATCAGCCTTGTGTCGCCTACTGCATGGGAAGTTTTCCCACGAACACACCCGGCGGCGCCTTAATCGGTCACCATATGTCATTAATGTGGATTTGGTGACACGGTGTGGGGCGCCGCCAGCTGGGCGCTGACGTTCAAGGCCGCTTTTCACAATCCGTAGGCGTTCACCGGCGGGTCAGTTGTGTAAACGGCTTTCTTCCCGGCTGCTGTCCTCAGATCCAGAAGAGACGAGCTACCGGACACATGGACAAAGCGGTGATCCTCCTGGCACTGCTGGGCATCGCGCACCTCGCGTGTGCATCTTGGCAAGAGCCGGGTCAGCACGGCATTGCGAAGGTAAGTGCCCGTTGTCGCAGTCATCGCCATCGTCGGCAGTACAAGCTGGGCAGGCAGCAGTTTGACGCCATTGTATGGGCACAAGTCTCACGGATTTAACAAAAGGCTTACAAGGCTCAGACTTTTGGGCTTAGTGCCCACTTTGATGGGCACACCCAGGGCTTTGTTTGCTCAGTCACGCTGCCCACCCAGCTTGTACCTGCCCTCTCTTTGCTCTGTGATCGAGTGGCTGGCTCGTCTTGCTTAAAGTGTCACTTGTCCTCCTTTTGCAGGTGCCCCACTGCATCGGGGTCACGTCAGATGGGCCATGCCCTTTGAACTACGCGCCGGTCTGTGGCTCAGATGGGAACGAGTATGCCAATGAGTGCCAGCTTTGTGCCCAGCGACTGTGAGTATTCACGTGGATTAACTGCATGTGCTTGTCTTTGTCTCATATAGTGCCTTTCACGATGAATACCATAAGAAGGGTTAGGCTGCAGCTCAGTAGTGGCAGACCCCTGTGTGTCTGGAGGCCTGGCACAGGGCTGTCTGGAAAATGTGCCAAGTGTACTGCATGTGAGCACGCAAATGAAAATACAAGGGGCGTAAATACGAAAGAAAGAAAGAAAGAAAGAAAGGCTGAATGTCAGCAAACGAAGGAGCGGTGACATGGCAGAGGCGTCCTTCACACTCTCGTCCCTCCAGTTAAGTGCGCTCATGTTACCACTCTTGTGTTAAACATACGGGGGTTATTGCCGGGGTCCTGAAGCCGGAGCGGCCGCAGAGGGGTCTGCCACCTGACCCTGCTGGGTACCTTTGTTCGTTACTTAGTATGCCATCTGCTCAAAGATCTTTGGACAGGACAACCGGCGCCGACAGTTTCACAAAATGGGCAACACAGAAGACCCGGATGGACATTAGCAGCCCAGACAACAGGCTGTGGCTCATGAAGTCCTTGCCCTGTCACTGTATAAATGTCATTACATTTAATGGTAAAAATACTGTGACTGGAGAAAGTAAAACACCTTTTCTGAAAAAAAAGTTTATGTTCTACTGAAAATTAAACAATACATCGCACTGTATTGTACAGCCACGTTCTGTAAAATCGATATTTTTTTACCCTCAAAATATGCCACATTTCGTTTATTGATACATTACAGTTACACTGAAGAACTCTCCGTTCACGTGACAGTATAGAACTTAAATAGCGACGGTATCTAAACAATTGTAAAGCGCAGTCTCCGTAACACCGAAGTGACGACATTTGCATAAGGACACGCCCCCTTTTACCGTATTGGAGCCGCACACCTTCGCACAGTGCGAGAAACAAACAAAGTTAGCGGACTTATTTTTGCCCGCGTGCAGAAGGTTTTGTGAGGTTATGGAGGTTGATTTCTGGTGGGTTTTCTTCGATAAGCTGGCACACCAGTAGGCCACCAAACACCACCAAGGCAGACTTTACTTCTTCACCAGTCGATGTGCCAGGACTTCCTTAAACATGGGATTCAATGAGACAGCAGGTTTGCTGCTGGTTGTCGTTACTTTACTAATGCAGACTCCGTGCTGACGTTTTCTAACGGTTTAACGATTGGTGTATTTATGGCAGGCCGTGTATTTCAGGTTACAGTCAAACGGTCACTTCTATTGGAGTGCGTTATAAAGAAAAAACGTTCTTTACTATAAAGTTATACCTGAAAATATCGTCACTTTCTTTTTTACAGCAAATTCTGGCAACCACAGCTGCCCGTTTTTCCCGTAAATGTAACATTTAATTTTTTACAGTGTAGGGCGCCCCTGACTAGGAAGACCCCAGGAACTGGCAATGAGTGAGGCTCCGATATAAGAGGGTGTCTTCGTAGAGTGAACCGCTTCTGTCTTTGATGGTTTGTTTGATTGTTAGCGTGTGAAGCGCCATCTTACCGTCTCCATCAATTGTTCTTTTGCAGAAGAACCCGAAAAGAGATCCTGATCGCACGGGATGGCCCCTGCTGAAGAGAGCTCACCGACCCCCGAATCTGCCGTCTTAATAAAGAGACCTGAAGCATGCAGGCTGTGCCTCTCTTTGTCTGTTCCTTCCATTGTTCGTGGCACACCGGAGAGCAGCTCCGTGTCACTTGAGCGCCATACCGTCATCGAGCTCCGTATCTCCGGGACCCACAGAGGGGACCAATGCATATTACGTCACACCCCTAGTCTCCAGAATGTTCTTCACTTGCTTAGAAGGGAAGGCAGCGCGGGTTCAAGTCCAGAGGGCCGGGGCTCTTGGTGTTGAACTGGTGAAAGTCACAGCGCCGTTCGCAGGTACAGGGATGTGCTCAGCGGCGCCCCCTGTGTCCTCTCAGGTGTTCTGCTAGCCCTTTGCACACTCGAGCTCCACGTTACATCAGGACGCCATCTTGAATTGAGGAGCAGACTTAGATTTGATTTGATTTGTTTTTTTTTTTTTAAGTAGCTGGCTTGTCTGTGCCCATCCATCCATCCCCCCACCACGAGTCTGACGTCTAAAGCCCCCCTTATCTGTACCTGTACACCTTCACACAGCGGTGGTAGCAGTCGGCCACTGCCAGGTAGCCCTGCTCGGTCAGGCAGAGTGCGGTGGGCCCTTGAAGTCCGCTGCTGACGACAAGGGCGTTGAGGGTGGCATCAGGGTTGAAGATGTGAACTGAGCTCTGGCCCTCATCTGCCACGAAGATGTTGCCATCGGCATCGACGCACACCGCTGAAGGGTTCACAAAGGTGGCGCCATTTGCGAGTTCCGGGCCAACCTTCCTCTTGAGCTCTTTCTTTGGGTCGATCATTTTTAGGCAGCGCCCTTCGTATTGCCCAAACAGCTGCCCTTCCACAATCAGCAGCTCTTCATTCTGGAAAGAGACACAGAGGTGCTTACTGAATGGGCACCGCCACACGCCACAGCATGGGGGGCATTGAGGGGCTCTGTACCGAGGTCAGCCAAGTGGCAGAAAGACCACACTGCGGTCAGCGGTCACCTGGCACCACAGGGTCACTCTGATGTCTTGGTGAGGAGGTGACGTCGTGTCACTTTCTAGCCCACCTAATCTTGCCTATCCTGTCTAGCAAAGGGTGAAAGGCAGGAACAAACCCTGCACGTGGCACCAGCCCATCGCAGGGCATCACACACGGGCCAGTTTACCTGACCTGCATGTCTTCAGACAGTGGAGGGAAGTCAGAGTACCAGGAGGAGACTCCATGCAGGGAAAACCCAGGGCATGTGCCCCCCTAGTGACAAGTCGTGAAGTAGTCCTGGGGTCCTGCTGGTACCCTGGCGCTCTCCCCGCAGGGCACTCCAGCAAGTCCAGTCTCAAGTCCTTCTGCCCCTCGGACCCCCTTAACACAGAGATGCTCACCTTGCTCAGGGCTGCCTGCACGGGTCGGCAGAAGCCCTCTATGATGTTGTTGTGCGAGACGCCGTTTGTCCTCCAGTCCACTGACAGAATGTGGACCTTCCCACCATCGGTCCAGTCGGTCACCATCAGCTTATCAGCGGGTAGCACTGCCAGCCCATGAGAGCTCCTCCAGTCAATCTTTGGCGACTTGAGCTGGCAGAGCAACTGCCCCTCCTTGGAAAAGACCCGGAGCGCTTTGGAGCCGTCAGACACCAGCAGGCAGCCGTGTGCCGTCACCGCGATGTTCCCCAGACAGCCGAGGCTGGCGCCGCTGCAGGCAAAGCCGTGTCTGAAGAGGCCGTCCCGGGTGAAGATCTGCACGCGCTCGCTGCCCCCGTCTTTCACCACCAGATCTCCGTCGGCCATGCGTGCCAGGCCGGTGGGCCAGACAAAGTGGCCGTGACCAGAGCCTAGCGCCCCAACTTCGGTTAGGAGGGCATTGCACAAGACCTTCCGGACCCCCGAAAGCCTCCAGTGTGTGTGCGGGGTCTGCATCGTGCTGCCGCCCCCTGAGATGGGCACCTTTGGCCGGCTGCTGTCCTTCTTCTGCCTCCTCGGCTCCTGGAACTGCAGATTAAATCCGAAAGAAACACGGAAGACACAGCCCTGGCAACGTGACATGGAGTCAGTCAGGGGGCGGAGAGGGTGCCACTCTTGTCACCGGGTGCGCTTCTGAGAGGCGGCAGAGATCAAAGTGACGGTGTAAAGGCAGAGGGGGAGCAGGCAGCGAGTGGGAGGCCCGTGTCACTTTATTATTACAGTGCCACCGAAAGCCATTATGTGTGGTGACAGCCCGTCAGTAGCAGGACACTGCGTGTCCCGAGTCTCCCTGCCTGCCTCTGCCACTCCTCCCTGATCAAATAGCAACGCTAAGGTTACAGGTGTCCTGTTGTGACAGGCTGGCCAGCACCTCAAGTGCAGAGATCTGTTGTCATGTGACACGCTTGGCATCGAGGGACACACACACACACGCCTCCTGCACAGCCCCAGGACCCCACTTCAGGGACCACTTTAACTGCCCTTGAAGACCCCAGCATCCTTCATTCACAGTCAGAGCCGCTAAAGCCGACCACCAAGGGGCTGGGATTCTTTATTGGGGGCAAAACTAGGGGGCAGCAAAGGGAAGACATTTTCGGTGAAGTCCGCTGGAAATCGGCTCTGACTGCCGAGATTGGAGGTTGGGGACACCCCAGGTCTGAACAGTCCATCCATTTCTAACCAGAGCAGGGTGTCTGGGGGGCTTGGGGGGGCTTTGCAACACCCGGACATGGCTGCAGTCCATTGCAGGGGTCTGAAAAATGATCAGCAAAATATTACAGATTTGAATTAAAGAAGACCCCCACATCCATTTTTTAAAGACGTATTCAGGGTCCCAACAAAGTGAGCTTTTTAAGTGAAGTCTTCAGCTACTGCAGCCGTCCGTTTATTATAACGTAGCACATGATTTACTCAAGTGTTCATGAGTGGGAGGATGATGAGGATGATGAGGATGATGAGGATGATGATGCCCCTTGAAGGCTGGTCACATATTGTTACAATGACAGCAGAACTGATAAAGCCCCCCTGTAGCCCCACTTCAGCTCTCAGCAGATCACTAATTAAACATGTCACGTCACGCGCCCTCCTGGCACTTGGGCAGCAATCCAAAGATGGCACTCGACTCGCTGAATGCGCCCTCACCCGGGTCACTCAGTCGTTTTCTAACCCGCTTTGTCCCAGACAGGGTCACGGGGGGGCTGCTGGCACCTGTCCCCTTTATCCAGGTGTCACCTCTACTCCTCATCGTCACTTGAGAGGTGACACCGAGTCAGAGGTACGTCTGTGTTTGTGGAGCAACGGGTCCCAACAATGAGAGGCACAAAGACAACCGTAAAGAAGAAGATGAGGAGGAAGACGAGGAGGCAGGGTGCCAGACAGCTTATTTCAGGTGAACACCATGACAGTGGCAGCCCGATGTGAACCGCCACACAGACAGCGGCAGCCATCATCCGCACTCTCGGACGAGAAGACGGCTCAGTGGCCGCGCTGTTGGATTTGCTGTCTGCGGTGCTCACGTGGAGGGTTTAGGTTCTCGGGTAACTTGAGGCCGAGGCCGACACACGCGGCTGTCTGCGATGTGCGTGAGGTCTCGTGGCCTGCGTCTGCCAAAGAAGAGCCAGACATGAAGTTGGCTGCTTTACTCCGTAGGCCACAGGGTTTCGTTTTTGGAATATTGCAGCGCTGCACGTGTTGAATTTGATGGACTGGGAGGCTTGGAATGCTGCACTCAGTGCCAGTGCCCTGTGCCAAGCGTATTAGTGTGCCAGCTGACTGTTTGGCAGCTAACCTGTGTGAGTAGCCCCCAGCCTTGATCTACACCCCAGACGAATGCCTAATTCACCCTGATGTTGGCGCCGGCCCTGCTGTGTTGCTTCTTTTCACCCTGCGAGTGCGCCACGCACGGTGCAGACACTGACGGCACTCTGGTGGGTTTGGGTTTGGGTTTCTCATTTCTGACTTAACAGAGCAAGTAAAACGTTTGACGATTTGCTGTGCTGACGCTGCGCCCGCGCTCTGCTGTCACTTCCAAATAACGCAATGGTGTCCTGATGGCGGGGCCTTCATGCTCGATGTTGTGAGCGCCGTCAGCAGGGCGGCCGCATTTGACGCCTCGTGTGGGCCCAAGGATGGCAGAGCTGAAATGACCGAAAGTCGACATTTCAGGTGGCTACTTGTGGGTCACGCTTGACGTTTAGGGTTTGTACAGATTTGGAATTCTGTTAATAGGTTTGGGCTGCTTCTAGTGTTTGAGCTGATAAATAAATAATACGAAGGATTTACATTATTATGTTATTATTCATTAGTAGAATAGAAACAACAATATGATTACGTGGAGCTGATCGTTAATTCAACTGACAGCAACAGCAGGGACGCTCAATGAGAGAAGCAGTTGAGAAAATGAGATGAGCGAGAAGAATAATAAAAATAATATGAGTGAGAATGATAATAATAATAATAATAATAATAATAATAATGAGAGATAAGAATAATAATAAAAATAATAATAATAATAATAATAATAATAATGAGATGAGTGAGAATGATAATAATAAAAATATTAATAATTATAATGAGATAAGCTTAGAATAATAATAAAAATAATAATAATAATAATAATGAGATGAGTGAGAATAATAATAAAAATAATAATATGAGTGAGAATGATAATAATAAAAATATTAATAATAATATGAGATAAGCTTAGAATAATAATAAAAATAATAATAATAATAATAATGAGATGAGCGAGAATAATAAAATAATATGAGTGAGAATGATAATAATAAAAATATTAATAATAATATGAGTGAGAATGATAATAATAACAGTATTAATAATTATAATGAGATAAGCGAGAATAATAATAATAATAATATGAGTGAGAATGATAATAATAATAATAATAATAAAAATAATAATAATAATAAATGAGATGAGCGAGAATAATAATAAGAATAATAATAATAATATGAGTGAGAATAATAATAATAACAATATTAATATGAGTGAGAATGATAATAATAATAATAATAATGAGATGAGCGAGAATAATAATAATAATAATAATAATAATAAAAATAATAATAATATGAGTGAGAATGATAATAATAATAATAATAATAAAAATAATAATAATAATAAATGAGATGAGCGAGAATAATAATAATAACAATAATAGCAAACCACTACATGTTAAGTTCTTTCGAGACTTTGGAAAGATCGATTTTGTCGATCAGCAGGCGTTAAAGATTTGCATCGGGTGTGCCAAGGATGGACAGACAGATTAGAAATGAGGACATCAGAGGGTGAGCGCAGGTTGGGTCAGAGAGGTGAGGGGTGTAATGAGTGAAGGGTGCTAAGGATGGAGCTGACAGCCAAGGGGAGAGGAGGAAGCCCTAACAGGAGGTTTATGGATGTGGTGAGAGAGGACATGCAGGTGACGAGTGTGACAGAGCGAGATGACGAGGACAGAAAGATAAGGAAGAAGATGATCCGCTGTGGCGACTCCTAACAGGAGCAGCTGAAAGAAGAAGAAGAAGAAGAAGAAGAAGAGCAGGCGTCTATGCAGTGGCTTCGCAGTTGTGGTCTAAAAGGAGAGACAGAAAGCCTAACTATGGCAGCACAGTGCCAGGCACGTAACAGCAGGTACCACCAGAAGAACATCTTAAAGCGCCAGTTGACCGTAGATGTAGACAATGCAACAAGGCAGGCAGACGGGCGTATTAATCCTATTGTTGCTGGCTGTATGACCCACGAGTGGGGGCGAACTACAAGTACCACAGCAGAAGAAACGAGGGGCCGCCAACATAAGAACGGCTGGTCTGTGCACCGCTGCTAGGGGGCACCGGCCTCTTCAGCCTCGAGCTCAAGTTTAAATAACAGCAAAACAGGGACTTGGGGGGGCTTAGGGTGAAATGGAAGAGAGAAGGCGCCATTTTGTTAAGAGGGGGCTTGCTGGCTGGCCTGTCACATAGAAGAAATGGGGGGCTGCTCATGAAATGAAAGGACATGAAGGGCCTCCTGTCACTGGTGTGAGAATGGACTGCAGAGGGGCTCGGATGGTAAGGGAGGGGAGAGCACAGGGAGAACATGCAGGACCACAAGGTGACACCTGAAGGCTGTCTTTTCAGTGTGAAGTCACATCCAAAGTGCACTCGACGTGCCATCGGACAGACCCAAAGGCACTACAGAGGTGACAGCTAGCAGTTTTGTCACACATCCAGGGGTCTGACCAACATCTACTTCACGACACCGAGACTCCATTTTGATAAACAGCTTTGGCACATTTTATTTTGAACAAAGAGCAGCAGTTGAAAGTCAAACGCACAGCACGTGTAAGGGGGCACCACAAGATTCAAATTTAAATACCCAATTGTGCAAAGAGCCACAGAAAGGCCGCCTCGTCAGATCGACGTTCACTTCAAGAACAAATCTTTGCCAGTCACCCGTCGTCTCCCCTCTCAGTGGAGATCTTTGACTTGAGATCAGTGCCCGCTCGTCTGGGGGCTGTCAGGCACAGCAGATGTGACCCGCCCGTCACACGTAGTCGTGCTCCTCGGTGATGAGTCTATAAATGGAGCCTCTGCCCTCGCCATCCTGGCCACTCTCGAAGAGCTCGCGCTGAGTCTGGAGCAGGTGCCACTTTGCTATGTCCTTGTGTGGGCAGGCCATGGCAGGCTTGGAGCACGGGCACTGCCACAAGGCACTACCCATGTCATAAATGACAAAGACTCTGCCTAGGCGGCTGAACTGTGCCATGCAGGGCTCGTACACCGATATGCACTTCCTGTGGCTTGGACGTGCAATCGAGACATAGACTGCCAGTGGAGCATTGGCACTACGCGCCACCTCCTGGTACTCGAGGCATTTGCCCTTGCCACCTTCCTCGATCCACCCCAGGGCCAGTATTTCATTCAGCGTGTCTACGGCTAACGTCTCGTGGGGCGCCGTCCTTGTGCAGTAATCGACGGAGCGCACGTGGTCACACTGATAGGCCATCATACCCATGGTCAGGGCAGAAGATGTCGTCTTCCTGCACTCCTCAGACTCGCACACCACCTGGTGTCCGCTGCCCCAGGTCTTTCTTTTGACATGAAGAGGAGAACACGGGCCATGAAAAGACTTGCCAACTGCAAAGATGCCATTGTGCCCATCAAGGCACTCGCTGGGGAGGTGGCAACTCTGGGTGATGTCCTTCACCCGCCTGTCCAGATGTTTGCGCTGAATGTGCAGCCGCAGGTTTCTTCTGTATAAAGCCACCAAGCAGTGTGGGCACTGGACACTCTCCTTACTCGACAGAGCGGAATGTCGGCTCCTCGCGGGCAGCGTGGGCTTGGGGGAAGCTGGCAAGGGGGATGCCGGTGTGCCACCGGTGGGCAGAGTGCCCTCGTGACTCGGAGACAAGGGCTCCACCACAAGCCACTTCTCCCAACAAAGTTTCAGGTGGTTCGTCAGGGTGTGCTTCCGCAGCAGGGTCTTGGCACACTGAATGCAGTGAAAGTGCCCGCTTGCCCGGCAGTCTAAGTTGCACTTGCAGATGACGAAATCTGAAACAAAAGGAGACAAAACACATTTAGGTGCCATGAAGGACAATCCTGACTCTGCCATCGGGCACACTGCCGTCAGGGCCATTACAGTCACCGCCCCGTTACCCGTGTATTCCACATATGGGCCTTAAGGTACACAATCTGGAGGGCTATACAGGTGCCACCCCAGTTGTAAGAGGGCCTGGACGTCTGGCATTTCTAAGGCTAAGCCTTCCAGCCTGGTGCCCACCTTGGCTTGGCTTTCCAATCCAAACAGAATTAGGGTGACGCAAGGCCATGAGGGTTCAGGCCCCAGTAGTGGCCAAATGGGCAGAGAGGGCATCAGCAAAAGTCTGAAAAAATAAAAGGTGTAATGTGCCAACCTTGATAGTGCACCGCAGCTTTGAGATGGAGCTCCACGTGCTTCTTGACATGGTAGAGCTTCCTGGGCTTGTAGCGGGACACGCGACAGAAGGGGCAGTGGTAGAGTTTACAGCAGCTGGAGCAGCGGTTCAGCTCGGGAACAAAGCCCTTCTTGAGCACGGTCACATGCACCTGAAATGACAAGGACGAGGTGACAAGCTGTGACATCAGGTCAAAAGCAAAGCACATCCAAACAATCGGCAGGTGAACGGTACGGGGCTGCCACCTCACTTCACTGTCCATGGTAAGTTTAACGGGCATCTAAACTGGCTGCTTGTGTATGTGGCACTGCGAGGGGTGGGTGCCCTGTCCCAGCTTGGTTGTGCCCATTGCTCCAATGACAAGCCTCAGGCTCCTGAGATCCGGCATTGGAATAGGTGGGCTTCAGAGTGTAATGTTAATCATCAGGAGGTTTGCCAATTGTGGCAGTAGCTCAGTTGTGCCATCTGCTTGGTGCCCGGCTGTACTCTCAGCTCTTCTGTCACACGGCTCGTCCTCTCATGTTCTTTACGATCATCCGGCACGTTTTTCTGTTAAACAGAGTGCAGTGTCAGGGATTAGAGTGGCGTGGCGTGGCCTCGTGCCGAGCAGACAGATGTCTGTTTGTGGTCAGCGTGCAGGCCGGGGGTCTGTGGCATTGTAGATGCTGTGCTAAAAGGGATGCCATTAAGGAGAGTCACAGTGGTTAGGGTCAAAGCTGAAGGAAACGTCTGAAACTCGAGGAGAGTCGTCTCTACGGTAAAACGGCACGTCAGACCGAAAGGGCACCCTCAGCGTGTGGCAAGGGGTGCTCAGGCCAAACCTGCAGAACAAAAGGAAATCCAACAGGGGCTGCAGTGCCAACGCGGGGGCACAGAGCTTCAGCCGAGCGTGGCTGCTCTTCTCACCTCCTTGTGGTGTAAAACCCTTTGCGGGCACACAGCTCTCTCCTCTTCTGCGTTTTTGTGGCACACAAGTAACTTTTATTTTTAGTCCTTTAACAGACAAACGCCCAATGCCAGGACGAGGTGGCTGAAGTGGTCAGGAACAGCTGAAAGCGTCGACCCTTTAACATTGAATTAAAATAAAGAGGTGGACTGATACCAACGTCTAGACTTGTTGTTGGGGCACAACTCACATCCAGTGGTCTGTCCGTCACTGACCTGTTTAATCGAATTCAAGGAGCCACAGCCGATCCCAGTGACATCGGGCACAAGGCAGGATCAGGCCGTGGATAAGATGCCAGTCCACAGCAGGGCACACTGACACTCCATTCAAAGTTGTCATTTAACCTGCCAGCAGGAAGAAGGTGTAAACACAGGCAGCAGTTGGGCCAGGACTCGAACCCGGGCTCTTGGGGAAGAGCAGCCACACCGCAGCACCCGGCCATTATTCTGGCCCTGAGGGCACCTCGTGGGGCTACTTGGCCGCAAACCTCAGGCGAGTTTCAGTAAACCAACAAGTCATCAGGGTCGGGGTCAGGGTGGGTGCTTATGAGTGACACCGAGGGGACGTTAGGGTCAGGGTGGGTGCTTGTGAGTGGCACCGAGGGGACGTCAGGGTCAGGGTGGGTGCTTGTGAGTGGCACCGGGGAGACGTCAGGGTCAGGGTGGGTGCTTGTGAGTGGCACCGGGGTGACGTCAGGGTCAGGGTGGGTGCTTGTGAGTGGCACCGGGGTGACGTCAGGGTCAGGGTGGGTGCTTGTGAGTGGCACCGAGGTGATGTCAGGGTCAGGGTGGGTGCTTGTGAGTGGCACCGGGGTAACGTCAAGGTCAGGGTGGGTGCTTGTGAGTGGCACCGAGGGGACGTCAGGGTCAGGGTGGGTGCTTGTGAGTCGCACCGAGGGGACATCCAGCTCACCATTTGCTCGCCCAGCGGATGAGCAGCAGCTGACAGACGACTGGGGTGAGCGGCCTGATCTCATCAGATCTTACGAAGGGGGCTTACATGATCAGTTAGGGTTACTAAAGGGGTTTCCTTCGTTTGAGATGCGCTGATCTTCACCAGTCACGTTCTTGGGCTCGTCTGGGCCATTCCTGACTTGAATGGACTGTTCGGGTGAACTGCGTTACAGCAAGTGGACTGCGAATCAAACAGCATTCAGCACAAGATCAGAGGAGTCCTCGTGAAGCGACCCCCAAGAATACCGCGGGGTCCGTCAGGCTTGACGAGCCAAGAACAACAGGGAGACGCCTTCAGGGGGTGTCATTTGCTCCTCGTCGTCCTCACACAACGTCCCAACGCATGTCTTCTAACTTGTGTCCTATTTAAATTCTGGGAAGCTCCTGCCTGCAGTCATGAATGACGCAAACTAAAAAGAACGGCCACCTCGGAAAGCTGTCACGTGTCATCGGTAATTCAGGACCTTCTACACGTAAGACTTGAAACGGAATTCTGTGAACAGGCTGGATGGCATGGCATGGCAGTATGTGGAGTATGGAGTATGTGCCCGGCCGCTATAGTGGACGGGTCAGTTGGGTTCACCGTCACCACACAAGGATATGCACATCTGTAGAAATCGCACAGGGCCGCTCTGTGACATAGTCTGGTACTGAAGACCCCTCCCATGACCGCCTACCCCAGCAACAACGGGCACAAAGGCGCCGTCCCTCACCGATTCACGAGTCGCCAGTCCACCTGGGCCACAGTGTCACACTGCAGTCCCGCTAAACAGTCCATCACTCCGGCCAGGGCCAACACCAGAAAGTGTCAGCTAAATGCACCAAATCCGCCACGTACACCTCATGAAAGGCGCTATACACAACGAAAACATCTTAGTCGTCTGACAAACGGGAAAATAAACAGCAAGACGCACCGAGTTGGGATGGTGGACCTCCAGGTACGTCACAGCCGTACAGCCCACCCTTCTTTCGTTGTCAGCGTGTTAATCACTGGACACCCTTCTCGTTTTCTCCTCCTTTCCATCACACGTAATGCTGAACAATGGAGTGCACATCCATTATTCACGTGGTCTGCGTGTGACTGACGACTCGTGCCAAGTGCACTCTCAGGTGATGCCCATCTTTTAAAGAGGGGGTCTCAAGCTGTTCATCCCCATGACGGCCCCCTTTACGCGGTAAGCTTTGGGATTACAAACGGCATCTGCTGCATGTCGTGCGGCCCCCTCGTGTCCCCCGCCTGTTCAGTTACTCGTTTTAATGTTGCATCGACTAACCAAACGAGCCCCGAGGACTCAGCGTCGTCGTCGTCGTCCTCCTCCCGTCTGTCAAACTTCTGCTCTTACGTCTCTCGGCCCGGTTGGACCCTCCGGTGACGAACGAGCGCGGTGTCACCTGACTGCTACCGGTGGCCACAAAGTCACGTTACGTGCACGTGTGTCTGAACAGACCTGTGTGCTAAAATGAAAAGCCACCACGCCGGCTGTCCCGTGTCCCATATGCCGAATGTGGGGGCGCACGAGGCCAGTTTAATGAAGCTCTGGAGCAGAAGTCAGAATGGACCCTGGGGAGGAGTCCCCTCTAAACTGCTGCCTTCCCGTCCCAGCGCACCCTCTGCTGTCGCACACCCCCCACCCTCTCCACGTACACCTAACGCTTCGTCCCCGTTCCTCGTGCCAAAGAAGATCCCGACTGAAATCAGAGCTCACCGACTGCGTGTCCGCCATTGCGCGATCGGACGCTCCTCCTCTTCCCTTCCTGAGGGCGGTAGAAGCGCGCGCCCGCTCCGGGAAAGTCGAGGCCGGGCACGCGCACCGCTCCAATAAGTGTGGCGCTTAACGTCGAGCTGAGCTTGTAGGGCTGCAGGGGCACATCGGGCCGCCTTAAAAGCTCCATAAAAAAGAAAAGTAGTTCACCTCTCGCAGTGTGACACGGACGGCTATGAATAAACTTTATTATTAATGATGTGGTTTGACTTTGAACGATAGTTAACTGTCCTAACTGCAGATGCTTACAGTCCCGATGTTATTTCAGCTCCATCTGGGAGCCTTCAGCGCGATCCGGAGCGACTCTGAGTGCTGCACTACTAAGTTGTTTAAACAGTTTGAACAGAGAGTTTTAACTGCGAGTCGGCTAGCATGTGAAGATTTGCGCTCGGAACCGAACTGATGCCAGTGTGATATGCCAGTAGGGCGATGTCATGAAAACGCTCAGTGGTTCAAATACTCGATCTGTAAGGCATATGTCACAGAGGGCTTCTTTTGTTCTCTCTCGCTTTTTCAAAAGGCGACAGATGACCCAAACATATTCTTTCAATATGTTTATATTTTAATAGTTCGCTTTGCTCGCCAACCCCTGGGCGGGCAGTACCCGCTAGCCACTTCACATACTGTATGGGGAAGCGGATGTACAATTTAAACAGATCGTTATTTTCATGGGAATTGTTACATATGCATAATAGAACTAACTACTTTACACTGGCTGAAATACCCAGCGTTGCCTGTGTGGAAAATAAAGTGTTTTTTGATTGTTTGAGAAAAATATAATTAAAAAAGCCCCACAATTCTAAAAATAAATTAACAAACAATGAAGACTCGCTAATGGGCTTGCCTTACAGTCTTGTATGTATGTCACCATCCAGTTCACACTCGGAACCGGCCAACTCGATTTCGTTTAAAAAGCAACAGGGGGCGTGGCGCTCAAACATGGACAGTGTTGGCAGGTCCCTCTAGTGCGCCCTCTGGTGGTAGTTCCGAGTGTCTACTGGATTATAACATGCATACAAGACCGGAAGAGTAAAAGTAAAAGTAAAGTCCTGCGGTGGGCTTGCGCCCTGCCCGGGGTGTGTTTCCTGCCTTGCGCCCTGTGCTGGCTGGGATTGGCTCCAGCAGACCCCTGTGACCCTGTAGTTAGGATATAGCGGGTTGGATGATGGATGGATAAAAGTAAAGTCAGATGGCCAGGGAGGACAGAAAAAACAAAACAAAATCTGCAGGGGCCACAAGACCACCCAGCCCAACATAAATGACCTCAGACAGTCTTGATTGGGTTTCAGGACTCACATGGAAGAACCTGATGATGATGACGGTCATGTGGACCTCTGGCCTTCAATCCATCAAAGCAGGGACTGCATGCCGCCCTGATCAGGTGGTGGTGGTGCAGAACGTCACAAAAGAAAACCGCAGAGAAAGTAGGGCTTAGTATGGAGTGAAGCGATTTGATAAAAACGATAATTCAGTGCATGTACAGAATGTCAGGGTGTGGAAGACACAGGCAGACACCGAGACCACCAGAGGTCCAAAGACACGGCACAGCACCACACAGCCATAATAAACTCACACGGCTCAGTGCTCTTCCTCTTCCTTTTCTTTCCTTCTGCCACCTCCACTCCTCTCTCACAAGCTCTGTCCACCACCGCCCGACCCTGGCTCTCCGAATGCCCCAGATGTGCTCCCGGTGCTCCGTGACGATCTTCTGACTGCAGTCCATGGCTCTGGAAGCATCCAGGCGCCTCCTGGCAGTGGCCACAGAGCCCCACAGGGTTGAGCTTCCCAGCTCCGTATCCATGCGGAAAGGCGTCCCGGTGGGGTAAGGTCCCTGGTCACCTGTCACAAGGGTTACACTAAAATGAAGCCTGAGAGTTCCAGTCCAAGTTACAATGACGGGTTCTTAGCATTGTGTTTGAAGAGCTCCACCGTATCAGCCTGGCGACTTCCTGTCAGTAAACTCCAGTTCCAGATGTGAGGTGCCTAACAGCAGAAGGCCGCCTGCCCGCCTCACCACTTCTGTTAAGTTTCGCTCTTGGGATTCTAAGCAGACCCTCATTTGAAGATCTGAGGTAACGATTTGGAGTGGAAGGTGACAGGCATTCTGGGATACAGGATGTATAAATATAGGAATTGGTCCAGGAGGTCCCAGATGTTACTTCAAGATAAATTCTGCAACAAGAACATGGGGGACACGGTTGGAAACTTAAGGGCGAGACTTTGTAGAAACTTTAGAAAGTTGACCTCCATGCAAAGAATCGCAGATGCATGAAATATACTGTAAGTGACCCAAAATGTGTGGCGGAGAGGAAGGACTTTAGGGACCTCCAGATGTTGACTTGATGTTGTTAGGACAACCTAATGGCGAACAGGAGGGACGGTCTGGTTGGGCGGGCTCAGCGGCTTGTCCTTGTTACCTAACTCTGTGTCTTTCAAGGCTTCTAGTGGATGGACATCCCTTACTGGCTGACTCAGACTTAGGGTTAGGGTTAGAATCTACTTATCGACAGGGTGGCCGCAAACAAAGAGCGTGCAAAGAGTGCATAAGAACGGGCTGAAGCGGGCACAGAGATGTACTGACGCACAAGGAGATCGCTTTCAGCACCTTCTGTAAATGTGAGGACCAAATCTGGTCCTTCTTCTCTTCACCACGTAATGCAGTCGTCCTGGTGGAGCTGGGCCACCCTGTACTTTGATGTCCAATAGAAATCCTGAGATCTTTAGATCAGCTGACCTAGAAACACCAAGAACACATTACGTTAAGTAAGAGGACATCCAAGCTGGGGACGTGTCCTTCATGACTCGGGCTGAATTGGCAAATGTGTCCCTTTTCTGATGGGAACATTGAAATGGCTTGAAGATTTGACATTCAAGGCTTGTTATTTCTAAAGAGGTTTGGTTTGAAAGATTTAATGGGGACAATATTATATTTTATATCCTAATGAAGTGATCTTTAATGCGTTTATTTTATTAGGAAAGATCTCGTCACACTTGAAAAGGTTTGGGGCAGCCACCCGTATTTCGTCCCTGGCTGCAATGAGTTGATTTTGTACAAGAGATGTTTCTCTGTTGGAGTCCAGAACCGAACTGCTGAAGGTCTGCAAAGATGGCGGCTTTCAGGGATCAAACCGGAAGTGGCGTTCTTCTGGCATCAGTTTGTGTGTCAAGGCCTGGAAGTGACGTTCTTCTGGGCGCCGGCACCGGAGGTGACGTCATCAACGTCGAGTCAGACGGGTTTCCCCGCGGCTGGTCTGCAGCGATCACAGGAGAAGGTTTAGCGCACCCTGCCACCCCCTGGCCTGGCGTGGAATTCCCGTCCTCCTACTCGCACGGGCGTGACGATCGTTTTTACATAAGAGGACGTCGATGATAGCTAAGCCATCGGTCGTTGCCTTTCATCAAGAAGCGAGCAGCGCCCCGTTGTGGTGACTGAACTTGAGCTGTTAATACGACTCTGTGTCGTCTCCCCTCTGCTCTGCTCCTCCATCCTCCGCTCGATGAGGGTCTTCAGGTGCGTTCACATATCCTGCGCCAGGCCACGTCTGTCTGTCTGCCCGTCTGTCTGACACCACCAGTGCAGCAATGCAGTTGAAAGGTGGCCCACTTCTTCGAGGACATTTAGGGAGACACGTCGTGACATCTCAAACACATCGCGCTGTCTTTACATCTCAAAGTCGTCCACTGGTGAATGTCCCGAAACAGAAACAACTACAAACTGGCTTACCGCTCCAGTTTCACCAGGAGGGACTTCAGCTTGTATGCTCTGAGCGTTTCCTCTTTTATTCATCTGACAGCCTAAACTCCTGCAGAGCCACTTGTGCAAAAACAGAACAAGTACAAGAAAGCTCTCGTCATGGCCGCCGTTCAGCCTGCCGTTCTCAGTAATAATCCTCGAGGGCCGATCTAACAAACTGACAAGCGAAGATCCCAGCGTCGCCTGGATTAACAAACCCTGTCTTGTCTTGAGCGCAGCGCTTCAGTCGTTTAATGTGGTAATTTGGTAACAGAACATCCATCCACTCAAGTCAAGTCAAGTTAGGGAGCAGGCACTGGTACAGCACGTTGGCACACCCGCTACACAGTGAAACAATTCGGGGTCCAGGATGGCAACACCCCCAGGTAGACGCACGGTCCAGTCCTACCCTCCAGAAATGACCCTACACCTGCCGCAGCCAGGAGTTAGGTGGGCGACCCCTTGACCCCGTCCAGCCACTCGGGTCCCCAACAATGAGGATCTTACGAGCTGATCACTCTCGGGTAATCGTGCCACGTGGCCGTAGTGCCGTAACTGACACTCCCTCACAATGCAGGTCATGTGCCTCATTTGTTACTCCATGAACAACACAAAGTCAAACCAACGAGACCCCAGGACCCTCTGAAGAGACACACATGAAGGAGTCCAGTCTTCGTCTCAGGTCACTGGATAGTGTCCATGTCTCACAACCAGAAAGCACCAGGACTCTAAGGAGCGTCACACACCCCTCAGTGACCTCATGACCCCCCAAGCTCTCCCAATCCGTCTACTGACTTCACAGGAAGAGTCACCAGAGTCACATGAATGGCACTGTCAAGGTAAGTAAACCTCTCAATGACAAGGTGACACTCTCCACTGACAGACACACTGCTGATGGCCGTGCCCAAGAGGTCATTAAAGGGCTGGCTGTTGGTTTTTATCAGGACCCTCGCACGCCCAGACCCTCAGACCCCTCACTCAGTCTTTCGAGACCCCCAATCAGAGCCTCCATTGACTCCGCAAAGATCACAGCATCGTCAGCAAAGTCAAGATCTGTGAATCTTTCTTCACCAACCGATGCCCCACAACCGCTGGACCCCCTGATCTTGCCCAACACCCAGTCTATGCCAGCATTGAATAGAGTAGGAGCAGAACACACCACTGACGAACCAAAGAATCAACTGGGAAAAACACAGAGGGTCTGCACTCTGCACAACACTCCCACTACCAGTGTGCAGGCCGGCCAGGATATCCAGCCACCTCGAGGGGATCCCACGAACCCTCAGGACGTCCCACAGGGCAGCTCGATCAACTGAGTCAAACGCTTTACGAAAATCGACAAAGGCTGCAAAGAAACTGCTGATATTCACATTTGCACTCCATGAGAACCCTCAGTGCCAGGATGTGGTCGCTGGTTGACTTCTTAGGCGTAAAACCAGACTGTTCTGGTCGCTGGTAGGTGAGCAAGTGATCAGGGATCCTATTGAGGACGACCCTAGCGAGGACCTTACCCGGCAGCGAGGGCAGTGTTATCACCCTGTAGTCCCACCAATCCAGGCGATCACCCTTCTCTTTCCAGATAGGGATGACAATTTCCATTGGCCAGTCAGTTGGGATGATGCCGGTCTCCCAAATGGAAGCAAAGATTGCTTGCAATGCCGGGAGGACAGCCTTACCACCAGCCTGGAGAAGTTCACCCTGGATATCACAGATCCCTGCAGCTTAACCCAGCGGGTTCACCACCTGTGCCATCTCAGTGAGACTGGGGGGGTTCACAGCTAATCAGAGGATCAGCCTCAAGAACCACGGACCAGAGATACCCAACATCCCCTCTGGAGGATCAGCTTTGAACAACTGCTCAGAGTAGCCAGCCCAGCGGGTCACAACTGCCGTGTCTGTCACCTGTAAGGACCGTCCCATCAGCCGCCCTGACTGCGACTCTCTGAGGATCAGATTCAGAT
>NW_024380481.1:0-16870 GCF_016835505.1 Polypterus senegalus | reverse complement strand
AGAACACAAACCGCTGCTCATTTCATATTTCCACTGCTGGAGGATCTCCTTGAGAGAGCGCATCAAGTGCCATGTCGACAACTGCTGGATCCAGAGCAAGTGTAGTCAGGGTCCTTGAAGATTTTATCATCCTCCTCCTCTCACCCAGAGTGTCATCCAGTCTCAGTTGCATTCTCCTCTCCTGAACTCCCGGTTTTGAAAATGGATGGAGAAATTGTTGCACTCAAACAACACAGGAGTTGCTGCCCTGTTTCAGACCCAGGCTCATGAATATCCTCTTTTTTAAAATGCTGGCTGCACACTCAGATATGGGGACTTGACCTTAACACTCTCTCTCCTGATAACGACAATCCATTCAGATCGGTTTCTGCATCAGAGGGAAATGTACGAAAAACAAGTACCTTGTGCTTACTGGACCCGAATAAGTACACAACAAACTGTAGCTGCAGAGCGATCTGTTCGCTGAAACTTATTCTTTTTTCTCGGATTTTCTAGCAACTAAATAAAAATCACAGCTGCAGTACTGACAATAGAAGTGACTGAGCTGGCCGAGATGTCACTGGAAGTACGTCAGCACTGACGTGTACACACAGCCTACTGAGGCATATGCGACTACTCTAAGAAATCTAGCTAAGAACTGTAACTTTGTTATTTAACAGATAAGCTCATTCATGACCAATCAGTTTGTGTTGTTTCAAGTGACAACGTCAGACGCCCCCTATTAAGAGAAGCGGACCTGGCACTATCAAAGGCAATCAGAATCTGCCAGATCAGTGAGATCACAGAGCAACACAACAAAGTGCTCTCCGTTCCCAGAAACGCAGTAACTGCCAAGGTGGATGCAGTGCAATAAAAACAGCAGTAAAACTAAATATTGTGTGAAACGGGACATGAAGCAACATACTAACTCACTAAAGCCAATAGTAAACTGCAGAAATTATGGAAGCTAAACATGAACAGGGTCCAGCTTTTAGAAAACAGTTTAAATTAAAAACATTGTAAATCTTTAAAGCCTGGATATCCACAGAAGCAAGTAAACACAGTGATTGTTGAATCAGACACCGCAGCAACATTAAGGAAACATTCACCATTAAAGGCTTGAATGTGTTTGCATCGGGACTGTACTGCATTGTCAAAGTGAATGAAGGAAACTTGACGCCCAAATTGACACTGGAGCACGCAGCAATGTCCCCTGCTCCAGACAGATCAGCTTCAGACATTAAAAAGACAGCTGACTAGTTGCTAATTGGGTGCAGATATTGTCCAAGTTCCCAGTGCAGTGTAACACTTTACAGTACCTGCAAGAGTGATAAGCAGCCATGCTCATTGAAATTCGTGGTAAGCAATTCTAGAACTTAGCGACAGTTTAAAATGAAGGTTGGTCACATTTAGCAAAGAAGTGTACATCATTGATTTGGCAGAGAACGCCAGCTTCAACCCAAAGCCATTTATTCAGAAGTCACAGAGCTGTTCAGTGATGAAATCGTCAATCTGCCTGTTATTTATTCTCTAAAAGTTGACCCTACAATACATTACAGTGTTGCCCGTTGCAGGCCTGCACTCGGTCTTAATCTGGCATCCCGAGTTGATTTGTCATGTGGTGGGTGGGTATGTGCTCCTAACTCCACTCTCTATAGGGTGGTCCAGATCTAATTATGCAATTTTCGTTACGCTATAACTTATTAAGTTTATTACATAGAAAATCACCCAAAAATCCCGGACCATCGAGAAGTGTGCTAACGGACGACATGAAGAATCATCTTTGCCCGAACTGGAATTGTCCCGATAAATCAAAGTCATCCAGATGATCTGGATCTGCATAATTAGATCTGGAGCCTGTTGTTTGTCCACCAAGTCGTCTTCCTCTAGTAATGCAGGACAGAGTGAAGACTGAACTAGACAGAATGGTTGCTCTTGGTGTCATTGAGCCAGTGGAGGAAACCACTGAATGGGTTTCCAACCTGGTAGCCTCACATAAGACAAAGCCTGATGAAGACCACATCTGCACACAGTAGAAAACCTCACCATCTCATGCGCACAGTGGAGGAAGTGGCGGCGCAAACGTCAGGTGCCATTGTGTTCTCAAGTGCTTGATGCAAAAAGCTCCTTTTGGCAAATTAAACTTGACAGAACATCATCTCATGGCACAATATTTGCCACACCCTTTGGTAGATTTAAATTCTTGAATGCCATATGGTCTTAATTCAGCTTTGTAAGTTTTTCAGAGAGCTATGAAACAACTTTTTGCTGGATACCCATGTACCCTCATCGTGGATGATATTCTGGCTGGAGGCAAACATGTGGATGAAAATTATGCCATCAGCAAAATGCCCATCCTCCCACAACGACCGGTGTCCAAATTGGCAGATCTGGGACTTCCATCACTCACCTGCAGTTGGATACTGGACTTCCTGTCTGTTGCTCCCAGAGGGTCAGGCTGGGTCTCCACACATCCACTGCTCTCATCCTGAACACCAGGACGCCTCAGGGTTGTGTGCTCAGCCCACTCCTCTACACTCTCTACATATATGACTGTGTCCCCACTCACCATAGAAACGATGATAAAGTTTGCGGATGACACAACGGTGGTCGGACTCATCTCGAGCAAGGAGGGTGAGCTGGCATACAGGGATGAGGTGGAGCGGCTGTAAGAGTGGTGCACAGTCAATAACCTGCTCCTCAACACCACAAAAATGAAGAAGCTTGTTATTGACTTTAGAAAAAACAAAACTGACATCCAGCCACTCACCATTGGCAGGGTCTGTGTGGAGACGGTCCCGGTGTTCGGGTTTCTGGGCATTGAGCTGGGGGATGACCTGACCTGGAGTGCCAACACCAAGGAGCTGCTGAAGAAGGCACAGCAGAGACTGTATTTTCTGAGAATCCTCAGAAAGAACCATCTCCCCAAAAATCTGCACCTTGCCTTTAGCACTGTTCCATCGAGAGTGTGCTCACATACGGACTGTGTGTGTGGTACGGCAGCTGCACTTCCTCAGAAAGGAAAGCACTCCACAGGGTCGTCAGGACAGCAGGGAGAACAATTGGTTGTACCCTCCTCAGTCTGGAACAAATCTACACCTCCTGATGCTGCAAAAAAGCAATAGACATTTCACAGGATTCATCACATCCCGGTCATTGCCTCTTCCAGCTTTTGCCATCGGGCAAGAGATACAGAGCAATGAAAACCAGGACAAACTGCCTTAAGAACAGTTTTTATCCAAAAGCAATAATGGCCCTGAACTCAGAATAAAACTGCTCCGTATCATTCTCCCAATGTGCAATATAGACCTTAAGTCAACAAGTGCAATTTGTATATTTTGTAAAGTACTTTTACTATTCGGTTTGTTATTATTTTCTCTTGTATTGTCTTTTTAACTCTTATGCCACACACTGAGTCGACTGCACCTTCAATTTCATTGTTCCTTTGTAAGTGACAATGACAATAAAGATCTATCTATCTATCTATAAGCTGTCCCTTCAGAGATTATCCAGGTAAATTCAGTCCCAATTTCAGTGATATTGGTACACCTCTTTGTCAGCTGCTACACGTGAATGTCTTTTGGAACTCGACACGACACCAGCAGAAAGCTTTCCAAGATTCTGAAAGCACTTATCTCTCTGTTATAATTAAAAAATCTTGGGTCGAGACATGATCTTCTCGGAAAGACACTATGACATCCCGTGAGACTACAACCTTTTGGAAGCAAGACCCGTGAGATGGTGACTTTTGCACATCACGCCCTACTTACAAACAATTTAAAACAAGATCACAAACATCTAACCTCTCAGTTGTTGGAATGCTTTTGGCAGACACACTTCATGTGGTTCCAGCTGTTAAAAATGTTATACGTTCTAGATGGCACGTCAACGACTAAATGAAAAAGAAAGAGCAGCTATGTGCAAATTCTGAAAATAAGGAAAGTAATAATCAGCCTGGACCAAGTAGAATTGAAAAACTCGTAGGTCTGATTGGGGTCAAAAATAAAAGACTTCATAAAGACATTCAAAAACATTGGCACAATACACATGCAGAGCAAGTTACAGATTATGAAAGTAGTAAAATTCGAAAGTATAAAAAAAAAGAAAGAAAGTAAAGATCGCATTAGCACAAACAAACTGAAATTATTACTCCGTGAAATCACGGAACAGCAAAAAGAGATCGAATATATGGAATAGGTGATATGTCAGAAGTATGTAGATATTGTAAGGCTTTAAAGTTTAAGTCGGAGAGCTGTAGATCATCTCATTTCTGTTGCCATCAAGTAAAATTATTGTTGCCTCCCAATGAAGATGCGATCCAGAATGAAAAGATTTGTTGTTTGGTGAAAGTGAAATCCACAAACAGTACAGGCAAAATATCCGAGTCTACAATAAACTTTTGCTTGCATAGGTTAATACACAAACGTAGATTTACACAATAATGGACCATACACGTGAGAATCTGTGCAAACAATTAAAGCTAGAAGAAGAAGCTTTCAAGAAACCACAATTCGGTCAGGTGTATATTTATGATCACGGAGAAGCGATGCAACATAGAGTCAAAAGAGTATGTAACAATTCCTATGAAAATAACAATCTATTTAAATTGTATATCCGGATAACCAAACACGGGGGTGGAACCCCCTAGTTGCTATAGAAAAACGTATTCTTGAATTTGGTTCTCTCTATGTATTAGAAAAGTATTATATGCACATGAGAAAAGTAAATACTATATTTTACCAAGCATTAAGATGTAAGAGTTAGGATTAAAAAGATTTATGCCTACGTATTTTTTATTATTCTGTATGAGCTAGAAACCACAGATAGTTCATAAGCCAAAGGTTAGATGTGCAGGAGAACTGGAAAAGGATGGGACCCTCACTTAGAGAGGGAATGTGAACAGTTTGGCTGTAAATAATGGTAGCAAGCACCGAGCTGAGTAGGAAATACAGGTAGGCCTTGTCAGACAGACATGGACAGAGTGGGGTTGACACCCCATCAGCTCAGAAATAATTGGGGCAGAACATCAACAGGGGAACGTTGGCAGTCAGCTGAGGATGAATAATGACTTGTGTGATAAGAACAGTAATAAATGTAGAGCTGTCCATGGCTGCTTGCACTTCCCATCTGAATTGAGTCTGTATGTGTGCTGTACAATAAATCGTTGCAGATTTGGCCTGGGATCAGCCAGCCTGTAAGATGGCATAGATTTTATGATTAAACCTATGGAAAATCTACAATAATGGAAACAGACCAGCAGCCACTGGTAAAACAAACCACTCCACACAGAGCTTGCTCGCTTGATGCTGAAGCTACAGAGTTTCAATATCAGCCTGGTTTGTAAAAGTGGGAAACACCTGGCTCTGGTAGACACCCTTTCATGTGCCCCAAAGAAAGACACGACCCCTCACTCGGCAGAAAAGTGTGACTGAAGTGATGTCAGTACAGCACATTTTAACACATTTACTGAAAGAGCTTCTAGAGGACACAGACACCGATGCTAACACTTCAGTCCTCCTCGTGTTCTACTACAGCAAAGCTGGCCCAGTCATGAATGTAGTATCCCAGAGAAGAGAAGAATAAAACCATTTTTTGGCTATAGAGATGAATTCAGTGTGGAAGGTAACATCATCATGAAAGGCCATAGAGCTGTTAATCCACAGTCACTCCACTCTGATTATCTCAAGATCTTACATAAGGGACATGTAGGAACAGAAGCTACAAAGTGAGAGGGGCAAGAGAGACAGCATTTTGGCCCACCATGAACAATAATATTGAGGGTACAGTAAGATCACGCAGTGGGTCATGGGGGTGGGTGTAGATGAAGCAATTCTGTACCTCTTCCACTGGAACCTTTTGCATCAGGACAAAGGATGTAGTGCTGGGAGGATCATGTTCTTTGACTTTTCCTGCATCTTCAACACCATCCATCTGCTCCTACTGAGGGACAAGCTCTACATGGTTGGAGTGGACTTGCAACTGGTGAACTGGATTACAGACTACCTCACTGATAGACCTCAGTTTAACAGATGGGGAAACTGCAACTCACAGACTGTAACCAGTAGCACAGGAGCTCCACGGTGGACTGTCCTTTCCCCTTTCTTCAAACTGTACACATCAGACTTTAGCTACAATTCAGGGACATGCCAAATGCAGTCGTTCTCGGATGACACTGTCATTGTGGGGTGTGTTGGGGTGGACAGGAGGAGTGATACAGGGGTCTGGTGAATGACTTTGTTTGATGGTGTCAGTAAAACCAACTGCCGCTGAATACTTCCAAAAAGCAGGGAGATGTTTGTGGACTATCGTAGGTCTAGACCACCACTGTGACCTGTCTCCATTGAACTGGAGTGCAGCTAGATGACAGGCTGGACTGGTCAGACAACACAAAGTTCAGGTAAGGGTAAAGCCGGCTCTATTTTCTGTGGTGGCTGGGTCCTTTAACCTATTTAAGAAACTCCTGCAGATGTTCTGTCAGTCAGTGGTTGCCAGTGCTCTCTTCTATGCTGTGGTGTGCTTGGGGTTTAATGGGTAGCTTTAAGAAGTGAGATGCTGATTATATTGATAAGCTAATCAGGCAATCAGTATCTGTGGTGGGCCTGGAAATGGACTCTCTGGTAACAGTAGCAGAGTGGAGAAGGACACCATGCAAGTTTCTATCCATTACGGACAATGAATATCACCCACAATCTTCTTTTTTTTCTTCCGGCTGCTTAGTTAGGGGTTGCCACAGCAGATATCACCCACTATACACCACCATAACTAAGCAGAGGAGTTTGTTTAGTGGTAGGTTGCTATCACTGAACTGCAATACGGACAGACACAAAAGATCTTTTGTCCCCAGACCCATTTGACTCTAACTGGTCGCAATGTGTTATGCAGTAAGCTGTATTAGCTGTATTCACTATGCATTACATCTGATATCTCACTACTTGGTCACTGCTATACAGGGTGGTCCAGATCTAATTATGCAGATCCAAATCGTCTGGATGACTTTGATTTATGTGGGACGATTCCAGTTCGCGCAAAGACGCATTCTTCATGTTGTCAGTTCACACACTTCTCGATGGTCCGGGATTTTTCAGGTGATTTTCTATTAAATAAACTTAATAAGTTATAGCGTAATGAAAATTGCATAATTAGATCTGGACCACCCTATATAACCTTTTTGCATAATGTGTCACTTTAAACATCAGCATAAGCCATGTCACTTTAGTATCTGTCAATATAATATTATGTGTCACCTGTCCCTTTGGTAGTAGTATTGTTTGTACAATTCCAATTGCACTGGCATTATTATATAAATCATCTACAGTATGTGTATTGGACTGTGTGGCCTGAAGGGGGTACTCCAGGTCCCCAAGCCCAACACAGACATACACAGGCACAAGTCCAGCACAACACGCAGCTTTTATTTTGCTGTGGGAAACTCCTCCCAATCGCTTCCACCCACACAGTATAAGAAGCTCAAATACACAGCACACTGCTCTTTCACCTTCTTTCCTTCCTGTCTTCTTCTCTCTCTGTCTCAGTCATTTTCAGTCATCTTATAATTTATATCTTTAAGTTTCAAGTTTTGTTTCAAACATAATTATAATCAAACATGTTTTAAAATAGTGAAGTAAAAATTTGGCTAATACACTCCATTTTAGTTATTTCTGCATTGTAATTGATCTTAAGAGGTAATGTCCATCCATTATCCAACTCGCTATATCCCAACTACAGGGTCACGGGGGTCTGCAGAGCCAATCCCAGCCAACACAGGGCACAAGGCAGGAAACAAACCTCGGCAGGCGCCAACCCACCGCAGGGCACACACTAGGGACAATTTAGAATCGCCAATGCACCTAACCTGCATGTCTTTAGACTGTGGGAGGAAACCGGAGCTCCCGGAGGAAACACTTTTTTTTTAATACCAATCCATCCATCCATTATCCAACCCACTATATCCCAACTACAGAGTCACGGGGGTCTGCTGGAGCCAATCCCAGCCAACACACGGCGCAAGGCAGGAAACAAACCCCGGGCAGGGTGCCAACCCAACGCAGGGCCAAGAGACACACACACATGCACACCAAGCACACACTAGGGACAATTTAGGATTTACAATGTGTTAATGTGTTGGGTGAAATATAAGAATGATATATATTGCTAACCATTAGTAAGTTTAAGTCTTTAAGTTTATAACTGAGGATTTTAAACCTGGAAAGAGGGATGTAGACTACATCTCTGATGTATTGTAATATCATTTATAATTATGTTTGTCCCTTTACACTCTCTGTAGAGTCCTGCTAGTTCTTATGAATACATTAACATGCATCTGTAATGCGCTAAGAAATTGTTCTTATTAAAAGTTAAGTTAAACCTTCTCCCTGCCTCACAGCACACATTTACATAGAAAAAAAAGTTGGGAAATGTTGTTATAAAGTGTTACTGTTCTGTTACAACCTTTTAAAACTGTTTTTGTATTAAGATTTGCAGTTTAGCTCCATCTAGTGGGTGCAGCTGGTATTTTTCCTCCCCTCCCTTGCTTCCTGTCATGTGAGGTAATCAGGAAGTTAATTTAAGAATCAGGAAGGCTGCTGTCATGTGCATGGAAACGCACTAGTCAAATCCTCTGTCATCTGTGCTTATCTTCAGTGCTTGTGGATGGCATCGCCTGTATGTATTATTTTATTTTAATGTTATCCTTCACTATATATATATATTTGCAGTGAAAAGTAACTCTTTACTAGTTTATTAATAATACATGTGTAAGGCACAGTAATATACTTTTAGAGGATATGTTTGTTGTTAATATAAAGCCACTTAGCGTTTGTATCCTTTTTTCTCTGTTTTAGTTTCACCCTTTTTAATTCCAATAAACCTGTGGATAAAGAAACGAAGTCTATAGAGTTTTGGATATGGAAAGGTGTTTATCTGCCTGTCAAAACACGTAGTCTGTGTAGAGGACAGAACAGTGAAAAGACGTGGTTTACAGCAAGAAGCTAGTACTGTATATTTGAACAAAGCGATGGAGGAAAAGAAGTCAGATACACTAAAAACCAGGTCCTATGCTGCAGGTTCCACAAGACGCTCGAACAGTTCCACTGAAGCAGCTGCTGTTATAGCTAGAGCTCGAAGCAGAAGCAGCCAAAGCACGCTTGGCTTATGCAGAAAAGGAAGCAAAAATAAAATTAGAGAAAGCTCAATTAGAGGCTGAAATGGACATGCTTGTGTTAGAAATAGAAGCTGCAGCTGCTGCCGAAGCAGACACTTTAGAGGCTGTTATTGATGGTAGTGAACGACGTAGCTATAAACTTAAAATTGACACACCCCCTCTTGACCCAGTACAGCTTAACACGAGAATATGTGATTGAGCAGTCCAAGAAATTTGATGACGCAGTTAGCACCTGAAGCAAGTCTACTCACTCAGGACAAAATCAGACAGACTTACACAGCGGCAGCGCTTTCTTACTCTGTACCAGTCCTCCATCATAACGTAGACATGGCTGACCCCCACGTGACACTGCCAGTAACAGTAACAGCTCAGGAACCACAGTGCACACAATGCGCACCTTCCTTCTCCTTGAATATGGAAATGAATCCACGTGCACATGAAGCACTGCCTGTTGCTCACAATCCTTCACCTCCCTCAGTGCTCAGTCATGCCACTCCATACCTCCCGACACGATGATCCAAATATAAGTGACTTTGTGAGATACCTTGCCCGTCGCGAACTGGTCACCACTGGTCTCATTCAATTCAATGACCAACCAGAGAGCTTTAGAGCTTGGCAGCGGTCATTCAGGAACACAGTTAGAGATCTAGGCTTGACAGCCAGTGAGGAAATGGATCTCTTGGTTAAGTGGTTGGGAAAAGAGTCAGCTGAGCATGCTAGACGAATCAGGGCTGTCCATGTTAATCAGCCAGAAAGGGGGCTCCGAGTAATATGGCAAAGACTAGAAGAGTGTTTTGGTGCACCTGAAGTAATTGAAAATGCTCTTTTTCGACGTATTGATAATTTCCCAAGAATTTCAAACAAAGATTATTCTAAATTACGCAAACTAAGTGATTTGCTTATGGAACTGGAACGCGCCAAAGCAGATGGAGGCCTTCCGGGTCTGTCTTATCTCGATACAGCGCGAGGCATCAGTCCAATAGTTCAAAAGCTACCTTATAACCTCCAAGAGAAGTGGTTGTCCTTTGGATCTAACTACAAACAGCAGTGTAATGTTCTGTTTCCTCCCTTTGGAGTTTTGTGGACTTCATTAGCCGACAAGCTAGGATCAGGAATGATCCTAGCTTCAGTCTTTTGGGTCAAACGTATTCTGTTTGTAAAACAGACAACACTTCTTGGAAGTCAAACAAGCAGAAAGACATTTCAGTTCATAAAACCAATGTGTCTCCCATGTTGGCTCTCACCCCAAATGAACAGGATATTAAAAACAAGGATTATAATAAACAGTGTCCTCTCCATAAGAAGCCCCATTTACTCAGGAAATGTCGTGCCTTTCGAGAGAAGCCATTAGAGGAACGTAAGGCTTTCCTAAAGGAGAATGGGATCTGCTTTTAAATGTTGCATGTCAACAACACACACAGCTAAAAACTGTAAGTACTCGAACACATGTTCAGAGTGTGAGAGCGCACAAGCACATTTCTGCACTTCACCCAGGACCAGCACCTTGGACTCATAAACCAGACCTCTCGCCAGACTATGGCGGGGAGGAAAACACCATACAACCTTCAGAAGTCACCTCTCGCTGCACTCAAGTCTGTAAGGGTGGTCTCAGTGACAGATCCTGCTCTAAGATCTGCTTAGTCAAAGTCTATCCAACAAACCATCGTGACAGAGCCTTGAAAGTCTATGCTATCCTTGATGAGCAGAGCAACAGATCGCTGGGTCCGCTCAGAGTTCTTTGATGCCTTCAACATCCATGGTCCCACCTCTGCATATTCTCTTAGGACTTGTTCTGGGGTTTCAGAAGTTTCGGGAGAATAGCCTTTGGCTACCAAATTGAGTCGCTGGATGGGAAAGTCAGTCTTCCTCTTCCTAGTCTTTTAGAGTGTAATGACATCCCAAACAACCGGTCAGAGATTCCGACACCTGAAGTTGCTCAGTTTCAACCACACCTGAAGTCAGTGGCTCACCTTATTCCAGAACTTGAAACAAAGGCTTCTATTATGCTCCTACTTGGACGAGATATCATTAGGGTCCACAAGGTTCGGAAACAAGTGAATGGCCCACATGATGCACCTTACGCCCAGAAGCTCGACCTGGGATGGGTTATAGTTGGTCAATGTTTGTTTGGGCAATGTTCATGTGCCCACGAGTGTGAACGTATTGTACACTAGCTTGACAAAGCAAGAATGCCCATCTATCTTTGAGCCATGCCCGAATGTCTTCCATGTAAAGGAGAAATATAGCCACTCTCAGCTTTACAATATTCCCCCGGCACTCTCTACAGGTAAACTTAAAGGCAATCAAGAAAACAAGCAGTTGGGCTCCACAGTGTTCCAACAGACAAGCGACACAACAAAGTGGCCCCTTCTATCCAAGACATTTTATTTCTGTAATAATGCAACAAGGTCTCAAACGAGATGACAGCAACAGCTGGGTAGCCCCACTACCATTCAAGACACCTAGACAGCGCTTTCCTGATAACAAAGTTCAGGCTACTTAATCGCCTCTTGTCACTAAAACGCAACTTGGACAGAAAGTCAGAAATGAGACAGCATTTCCTCACGCTCATGGAGAAAATGTTTAAGAATGGTCATGCTGAAGTAGCACCTTCACTTAGAAAAGGAAAAGAGCGATGGTTTCTGCCTATTTTTGGTGTTTATCATCCAAGGAAGCCTGATAACATCCGTGTAGTGTTCGACTCCAGTGCCCAATTCAATGGAGTGTCGCTCAACAATATTCTGCTAACAGGACCCGATCTGAACAATACTCTTCTTGGAGTCCTCATCCGTTTCCGGAAAGAAGCTGTGGCCATAACAGCAGATATTGAACAAATGTTTCACTGTTTCCTCGTAAAAGAAGAAGATCGCGATTTTTTGAGATTCTTGTGGTTTCAGGACAATGACCTGTCCAAAGACATTATCGAAAGTACCGTATGAGGGTTCACGCCTTTGGGAATAGTCCCTCTCCGGCAGTTGCCATCTACTGTCTTAAGCAGTCTGTAAAGGAGGGCGATCCTGAAGTAAAGCATTTTGTGAACCGTGACTTCTATGTAGATGATGGTCTGAAGTCTCTCCCTACAGTGGAAGCAGCAATAAACCTTCTTAAAAAGACACAAGACACACTCTCTGAGTCTAACTTGAGACTACATAAAATTGCCTCAAATAAGAGAGAAGTCATGGATGCATTCCCATCACAAGACCATGCTGCTGATCTGAAAGATTTGGATTTCGAATCTGACCTTCACTCCTTACAACGCACCTTAGGTCTTAACTGGGACCTTAAGTCTGATACCTTTAACTTTGGGGTGGCCAGCTAAGAAAAGCCCTTCACTGTCGGGTATCTTATCAACTGTGAACAGCATCTATGACCCACTGGGTTTCATTGCTCCAGTCACAATTCAAGGAAAAGCCATTCTTAGAGAGCTTATGCAGCAGAATAGCGATTGGGACTCCCCCCTCCCTGAAGAAAAAGAAGAGATGTGGCGCACATGGAGGCACTCACTAAAGGATCTGAGCAGCTTTAGGATTTCAAGGCCTTACACGAAAATTTCCCCTTTAGATGCAACTCATCGTGAGTTGTGTGTTTTCTCTGATGCATCGATTAAAGCAATTGCTGCAGTTGCTTACCTCAAACTGACTGACATGGATAGAACCAGCCATGTTGGCTTTATCATGGGAAAAGCAAAGCTCACCCCACGTCTTGAACATACAGTGCCCAGGCTAGAGTTATGCGCTGCAGTCCTAGCAGTGGAACTAGCCGAGCTCATCTCCTCAGAGATTGACATCCACCTAGATACTACTACTTTCTACACGGACAGCAAAGTAGTACTGGGATATATTTATAATGAAACTAGGCGCTTTTATGTCTATGTTAGTAATCGAGTCCTTAAACTAAGATACTCTCATCCAGAACAATGGCAATACGCACTCTACGGATCAAAACCCGGCAGATATTGCTACGAGGTTTGTCACTCCAGCCCACATTCTAGACACCAGCTGGCTACCTGGACCAAAGTTCTTAAAGCACCCTTCTCAAGGAACTTTCAAATCGAAGAACTTTCAACTTGTTAATCCTTCATTGGATACAGAAATCCGCCCTCAGGTTCTTACTCTGGATACGAGTGTGATGAGCGGACAACTTGGATCCCAGCGTTTTTCCAAATTCTCTAGCTGGAGATCACTAACTCGCCATTGCTCGACTTATTCATATTGCTCGGCTCTTTCACAAGAATCCTGAAGCCATGCCCAGCAGCTGCAGAGGCTGGCACTACTGTGATGCAGTATGCTCAGTTGAAGATCTCTCACAATCTAAGAGGATCATAATACGTTCAGTTCAAGAGACAGTTTATGCTCAAGAGTATACCAGTTTACAAAGAAAGGAGAAGCTTCCGAGGGGCAGTCCTCTTAAAACTTTAGACCCTATCATTGATGCACACGGCCTCATCAGAGTAGGAGGCCGACTCATTGCAGCAGAGCTTCCATATGATGAAAAAAGACCCCTCATTATTCCAGGGAAGCACCATGTAGCAAACCTTTTGGTCAGACATTACCATGAAAAATTCAGCATCAAGGTCGGCTATTTACAGAAGGTGCCATACGCATCTGCTGGACTCTGGATAGTTGGTGGCAAGAGGCGCGAGCAGCTTAATTCATGGATGTGTTACGTGCGCAAGCTTCGTGGGTCACCTCAGATACAAAAGATGTCCAACCTTCCAGCAGATCGTCTTTCCATAGAACCTCCATTTACAAATGTTGGCCTGGATGTTTTTGGTCCATGGACTGTGACTTCTGGCCGCACAAGAGGTGGACTTGCTCAAAGTAAACGATGGGCTGTGATATTTACCTGCTTAAGTGTGAGAGCTGTACATATTGAGGTTATTGAAACTCTTGACACTTCAAGTTTTATCAATGCTCTTAGACGTTTTCTTGCCATCAGAGGTCCAGTGAAACTTATCCGTTCTGATTGCGGAACTAATTTCATCAGTGCTTGTAAAGAGTTGAAGATTTCCAGTAACATTGATAATCACACTATTGATAAGTTCCTTCAGGATGAGGGCTGTGTTTGGAAATTTAATCCTCCCCATGCCTCTCACATGGGAGGCTCTTGGGAAAGGATGATTGGGATAGCAAAAAAGATCTTAAATTCTATGTTCCACCAACTTGGTCCTTCGAAGTTGACTCATGAAGTACTTACCACCTTACTGTCAGAAGTAGCAGCTATTATCAACTCTAGACCTCTTGTTCCAGTATCTACTGATCCAACTGACCCTATGATTCTTACACCAGCAACTCTTCTCACCCAGAAAGTAAATCCTCTTTCTCTCCCTGCTGGCGATTTTGGGTTCAAAGACCTGCACAGACATCAGTGGCGCCAAGTACAGCACCTGGCTCAAACTTTTTGGGACAGATGGAAAAAACAATACCTTTGTTTACTCCAACCTCGTAAGAAATGGCAGTCCCCCCAACCAGACATTGAGCCTGGAAGTGTCGTGCTACTTAAAGATGATCATCTCAGAAGAAATGAATGGCCCCTGGGAATGGTCACACAAGTTTTTCCCAGCGAAGATGGTAAAGTCCGTAAGGTGGAGATTAAAGTCTTTAAGAAAGAGGGGACAAAGTTTTTTATTCGGCCTGTCACTGAGATTATCCTCCTCCTTGCTCCTTCCGAAAGACCACTATAAATAGTTATTATTATTGACTGTTCAGTAGTGGCGCTTAATCACGCCAGACGGGAGTGTTCTGTTACAACCTTTTAAAACTGTTTTTGTATTAAGATTTGCAGTTTAGCTCCATCTAGTGGGTGCAGCTGGTATTTTTCCTCCCCTCCCTTGCTTCCTGTCATGTGAGGTAATCAGGAAGTTAATTTAAGAATCAGGAAGGCTGCTGTCATGTGCATGGAAACGCACTAGTCAAATCCTCTGTCATCTGTGCTTATCTTCAGTGCTTGTGATGGCATCGTCTGTATGTATTATTTTATTTTAATGTTATCCTTCACTATATATATATATTTGCAGTGAAAAGTAACTCTTTACTAGTTTATTAATAATACATGTGTAAGGCACAGTAATATACTTTTAGAGGATATGTTTGTTGTTAATATAAAGCCACTTAGCGTTTGTATCCTTTTTTCTCTGTTTTAGTTTCACCCTTTTTAATTCCAATAAACCTGTGGATAAAGAAACGAAGTCTATAGAGTTTTGGATATGGAAAGGTGTTTATCTGCCTGTCAAAACACGTAGTCTGTGTAGAGGACAGAACAGTTACCATACTGGCTGTTTGTGGTGTACGTCACCATTTTGGAAAGACATCATAATCTGAAGTCAGATAAACTCGGATTTGAGAGGCCAAGTCCAAGTTTGCAAGAAGGAATTCTGAGTTTGTGCCTCATTGTCTTTCAGTTTTCTAAGTTGAACATTGGAAGTTTCAAGTTCAGAATTCTAATCAAATGCGACCTTAACCTTTTATTAAAGTGGGTAGAATAAACAAGGGAAACGAGCTGTAGTCATAAACACGAACCGTATAGTATTTGGTCTGTGTTGATTTTTATCTGTGTGTGCTTCAAAGTCATTTCATGTTGGTTGTTTATTAGTTATTAGGTTCCAGCCATGAATCACACAAACATACACTACATTATTAGATGTGGTTTTAAACACAATGTTCATATTGCCAGTTAGGAAACAAAAAAAGTAATTTCATTGCAGTTAAAGTTGTTGTGGTCCGGTGCCGCTAAGATTCACACCGCCGATGTGACTGTGATTTATTTATGTTTTTTGCTGGAGATTTCAGGGACGCACCCAGCCTTGGCCTGACCTGCACGCACTCACAAGCAGAAATACGAAACTAACAAATGAATAAATAATATATTAAAAGAAAACCGAATACAAAACAACATCAAAAAACCTCCCCTTACCTATACGGCAGTACAGTTATAACAAACACTCACAACAATGTCCTAATACCGTCCATTACAGCAAAAGCAGGTGCAATGATTTGGTGAGAAGATGACAATCCTGAGAACAGCTTCAGTAGTAAATGAGTGAAACAGTCCTACCAGTAGTCCTGAGTGGTGAGGTGTGAGATTTTCAGGAGCGCTCCTTTTGAAGATGCAGAACGATTAATCCACCACTATACACACGACAACCAGGTACAAGACAGTCCATTCACCCTAACAGGACACGATCCAGGGCACAATTGACTTTTCAGATGACATGTTGGACAGGATGCACAAAAAACACAGGTCTCCTGTTGCTCCACCAGGCCCCCCTTTTCAACTTTCCCGCTGGCCTCTTTCGTCCCCAGCAGCCCCTGCTTCCATTTCAGTCATGCTATGTGGGTAATCCCGCTTGGGCTGCTGGGAAATGGTGTTCTTCCCATGGTAGCACTGCTAACCAGTGTGTATACTAAGCTGGAGCAGGTGCTGTTGCATAGTTGTGTTCCTTCAAGAAGACCCCCTGGCGAGCTGTTTTTTGTTAGCGCAGATCAGTGCCATGGCATATAACAGCATCCGCTTGTGTCTTTTGATGGCCTGGATTAATTTTCTCTCTTTGCTTCATCCTTTGAATAGGTGTGAAATAGCAGGTAAGGTAGTTTTGTGTTTTGTATTTGATCACAGAGGGACATTACAGAAGCTCATATTTTGTTATTCTAATCTAAATAATTTACCCTTCAGTGACAAAGGAATTAAAAAAAAAAAAAAAAAAGGCAGTTCTAAATGAATTGCGTTACGACA
>NW_024380480.1:0-45220 GCF_016835505.1 Polypterus senegalus | reverse complement strand
GATCAGCCAGTGGGTCATCATGACAAGGACTCCATCAGGTACAGGTGACATTATGTTTGTTATTGAAGTCCATTAGAAGGACCAGAGTGACAATAAGTGGACACTGAAGAAGGACTGCTCTTTAACATTTATCTGCCATCCTTTTCTGTTTACTCTTTTTTACTATATAGTGCCTTTCACAGTCATTTGCTGAGTGATAACAAACTCTCTAAATAATCAGCTGTGTTTAATCAGATGTTTTAGAATTGTAACTTGAAATGTTACACTCCTTATAGTGTTTCCATATACTCTGTGAAGTATCAAAGGCTGTCAAGTTAAAGTCACTTGTGAGTCTGAGCTCCGTCTTCCTCAGTCACAGATCTGTAATGAAAACCCACTTCTGGTGACATTTTATAGTGGTGTCACTGAAGAGTCGGAGCTTAATAAGTGGAAGTGACGTCACTCGTCTTGTGGCCTGTGAACTCATTGAAGTGAGGACGTTAGCAGGAGCAGCCCTAATGACTCAGGGTGGGATTTCTTAATTAGATGGAGCCCTGAAGATGTGAAGAACTGTACCTGCTTGTCAATATGAATAAAATACAGAATGTTTATGACATTGTATGTCAGCACGAACACCAAGACATGAGGTTCAAGGGACCTTCTGAAGACCTCTGTAATCAAATTTTGGTGAGGCAAAGATCAGAGCCAAGGGATAAAGCCATTTGTAAATCTTTGAGTATTACCAGGAGCACAGCGGCCTCAAGATTTGGGGAATGGAAAAAGTTTGGGAACACCAGGACACTTTCTAGAAATGGCCAGTCTGAGTAACTGGGAAGGAATGGCGTTTGCCAGGGAGGTGACCAAGAACCTAATGGTCACTAAAACCAAACTTTAGAAGTCCTCTGCTGAAATGAGAGAAACTGTTTGACAGAAACACCATCTCAGCAGTGCTCTACAAATCAAGCGTTTATGGTAGAGCGGCCAGGGTGAAGATACTCTCAAGTAAAAGACAAATGACAGCCTGAGAGCATCAAGGGAAACATTCAAAGATTTAATGAGGCAAACATGGACCTCTTTAGAAAGAAGACCAAGCAGAATGTCTGGTGAGGACCAGGCACTGCTTACCACCTGCCTAATGCCATCTCTACAGTGAAGATGGTGGTGACAGGATGAGGCTATGGGGACAGAGTGACAGGTCAGAACTGAAGGGAGAAAAAGTTCAGTCAAATACAGAGAGGAGCTGAATTAAGTGTCTGAATACTTCTAGGAAGGAGACATTTCAGTTTTGTTTTATAATAAATGTGCAGACCTTCCTGAAGACCTGCGCTCACTTTGTCATTATGGGTTACTGACTGTAGACGGATGAGCACAAAGGCACTGAACAAAATTCCCTGCTTTATGCTGAACCTCGGCAAGACACGCCCCACAAGACTACTGCGCATGCACAGCGTTTTGTTCCTGAATTGTAACGCGCTCACAGTCTCTTCCTGCTTGTTTGCGTTTTTCAAGTTACAGTTTGCTGTTACCTTTTGTAACTGTGTGTTGTGCGTTTCTGACAAAATAAGTCTTTTCCTTTTTTTGCAGCGTTCACTTTAACCTAACATCTTAGTTAAAGTTGCAACTTATATTGACGGTCAGTTCATGTATAAAAAAGCGCTATTATGGTATGTTTGCTGTTTGAATGAACATATTGATAAGTCTGTGCACTGTTGACCTTAGGGAGAGATGCTGTATTTTACTTCATTTCGACGTTAAAATGTGTTGATTCTTACAGTATTAAACGTAAAGGTTTTTTTTTTTAAACGAATGCCGTCTTGTAGGGAGGAATATCTCGGAAAAAATTAAATAAACAAATAAATGCGCAAATAAATAAAAGTACTGTGAAATGTGAGCATAAATAAATAAATGTGTCAGGAAATATGTTTTTTGTTGCTTATTTATTTCATTTTGTCCGTAACATTCCTCCAAACCATCATGAAATACGATTTGAAATAAAACTGTCACTTTCACTCGTCAAAGTTGAGAGGGTGGGCTCTAACACCCCCTCTAGTTACTGATTGGTGAATCGATAGCACATTAATTAGAAAATTGTTTACTACTGCCGATGAAATGGATTCTGCCGAAGATATTACGTATTTCAGAGAGAATTGAAGATTTATCGGAAGAAATTGAAATGTTGTTACAATGTTTGCCACTGATCAGAGTTGTAAAGTTGTTTGGAAAAGTAGCTGCGAATCTGCACCTGACTTTATACTCGTAAAACAAGAGTCTGATACTCAGATCAAAATATTAGTTGGGCTGCTTTGGGCATTCCATGTCAAAGTACCTAAACTAATAGAGCCGGTGCAGCTTACAGTATATCAAACTGGCTCATTCGCCTTGTGATCGTCTTCTCCGATACACCATATAGATCTGCAATCTGTCGTACTTTTAAACCGCTTAACAGAAGGTGTTCTATTGACTCAGCTGGAATGTCAAAGGATGGACGTCCAGAGCAGGGAACTGCGTCACCAGCACTGGAGTGCAGTCGAGTCCGGTCCACCAGTTCTTCGATATTTTCAAAAATAGTTTAATTTATATCGGGTCTAAAGAGCGCCAACATTGTAATTTCTTCCGATAAATCTTCAATTCTCTCTCTGAAATACGTAATATCTTCGGCAGAATCCATTTCATCGGCAGTAGTAAGCATTTTTCTAATTAATTCTTGTGCTATCGATTCACCAATCAATAACTAGAGGGGGTGTTAGAGCCCACCCTCTCAATTTTGACGAGTGAAAGTGACAGTTTTATTTCAAGTCGTATTTCATGATGGTTTGGAGGAATGTTACGGATAAAATTAAATAAATAAATAAAAAAGCCACAAAAAACATATTTCGTGACACATTTATTTATTTATGCTCACATTTCACAGTACTTTTATTTATTTAGCATTTATTTATTTAGTTTTGTCCAAAATATTCCTCCATAGTCTTGGCGTTACGCTGTTCCTTTTATTCTGGTTAATAGTGCCACCTACTGGTTTGATTAAACAATACGTAAAGATGAGTGATGTTTAACTTTGCTCTTCCTGAATACTGTGTAACTTTGACATTTAATTAGTTATGTTCATATATGTATTTCATTTGTATTTGTGCACTTATTGTATTTATTTATTTCTGTTTAGATACCACACATACACTTAAGTACACAAATCTATTAAAGTACTTGAAGCGAGCTGGTGAAGGGTGTTATCTACTCTCTGGTGTAGCTGCGGTTCTTTCTAAATGAAGAATTAGTCCAGCAAGTGTACAATCAGCACAGTGACGTACAACTGTCTCTCACAGGCACATTAATCCATTTAAAATTAAATCAACAACACAGTAAAGTGTTCAAAAAGTGAGGGGGTCTCAATACTCTCTGACTCCCTGTATATTTATTATTAATATGAATATTCAGATCAACATTTGGCCTATGTTGCCAGCCCTTGTATATTTTATAAATGTTTTATTTGAACTGCTCTGCATTTGTAATCTGTGTTTAAGAACTAAACTAAGATCCCACAATGCCATCTTCACAGTTTCCATTCTTCTTCTCTTTTCTTTTTATTTTCAGCTCATGAAGCTCCAGTTTTCGCCCTCCAGCCTCCTGAACCTCAGAGCAGAGACGACTTTTTAAAATGTGAGTTTGTGCTTTGACTGAATGGATCATCACAATAAAAATCAGTGAAGTTTTAATAGAGCAGGACAGGCTTAGGATATGAAAGTCTGAGTGTTGTGTGACTGAGGGCTGAGAGTGATGGGGGTCCTGTGACTGGTGCATTATGGGATAGAGAGACTCAGGCAGGGAATAACCAAAGCCGTCTGTTGAACCAGAGGTGAAGACTACAAGACCTCCTTCACAGAGCTTCATGTTCAAGTGAGCACAGCTGGTAATATTTTGAAGATGTTTGTGGGTCCACAGGACTGCAGCCCACCTCACTTAGGAGACCACCAGATTAAAGCTGACCTCAGATTGAACAGATGGAGAGGAATGGAGGAGAAAATGCAGTGTGGTGTGGTGGTGAAGACTTGGGAGTTCAAACTCTTAGGGTGTGGGTTCAAATCCCACTACTGACACCACTGTGTGACCTCAGCAAGTCACTTCACCTGCCTGGACTCTGATTGGACAAAGAAAAGAAAAGGAAACAATGGAATCTCAGGTGATGGAAGTCACCTTGGATAAGAATGACAGTCAAATAATAAAAGAGATGACAGGAAACACACAAAAGAAAGAAAGAGAGACACAATGACAGATGGGAAAGACAGCAAATAATAGATAGATAGATAGATAGATAGATAGATAGATAGATAGATAGATAGATAGATAGATAGATAGATAGATAGATAGATAGATAGATAGATAGATAGATAAAAATAGTACATACTGATTGCAGCTTTTATGTAAATACTTTTGTGGTTGTGAATTGTGACAGTTGATTGATTTTAAATTAAAGAGGTGGACTGTGACAATAAAACATGTCATTTAATAAAGCCAGCGGTCAGTGTGGACAGTCCATCAGAACTCTGACCTCAATGGTGACCTTATGTTGTTTATCATAATTTCTGATGACTGAGATGACTTTCAAATGACTGACTTGCCTGCCTTTCACTTTGTTGTCTTTTTATGATTTAATTTTTACTCCCCACAGATTCTGTCCAATCAGATGAGCTCTTTACTATTTGAGTCTCTTCAGCGCAGCTCCTGATTGGTTCTTGTTAATTGTCTGTGTTGTGCCCTGCCCCCAGTCCTGTTACACACTCCCAGATTTCCTCACTCGTTTTCTTTTCTCTCCTTTCAGACTTCTGTCCCCTCACACTGGACATCAACACGGCAAACAGAAAACTCCGTCTGTCTGAAGGGAACAAGAAAGTGACATGTGAGAGGACAAAGACTGAATATCCTGATCATCCTGAGAGATTTGATTACTATTCCCAAGTTCTGTGCAGAGAGGCTCTGACTGGGACTCGCTGTTACTGGGAGGTGGAGTGCAGTGGAGACATCATGAGGATTGGAGTCGCATATAAAGGACTGAGCAGGAAAGGAGAGGGCAGGGAGTGCTGCCTGGGAAACGACAAGTCCTGGTGTTTGCTGTGGTCTCATTCCCAGTACTCTGTGCGTCACAATAATCAGCAGACTGTAATCAGAGCCCCCTACAGCCCCAGAATAGGTGTGTATCTGGACTGGCCTGCTGGCTGTCTGTCATTTTATAGCGTCTCACACACAATGACCCTCCTGCACAGGTTCAACACCTCCTTCACTGAGCCCCTCTATCCAGGGTTTTGGCTTTTTTTAAACTCCAGTGTAACAATCAGCCATCTGACACCATGTGACCACTGACCAGTACCCTCCACCGGTCACTTGATGTCCCCACAAGCGCAGGTGTCTTTGTGTTTGCAGTTTGGGTCAAAATTAATTTTCCACTATAGGTGGGGGGGCAGCACCTCTGTGAGTGAATTTGTGGATGAGAATGCGGGGCGAGTGCGGCTGTCAGGGTCTCCATTATTATTGGGTCTGAGTAGCCAATCAGGTGTGTGTGTCATAGTGAGGGGCGGTGACACCTCAGACCTACAAATACCAGTCTGACCAGCAGGGGTCACTGTTGATTCACAACCATATGTCCTTCAGGCTGACACCCCAACTGCTGTGTCCTCAGAGTGTCACTGAATGTCACCTGTCAGTCAATCTATATAGCGCCTTTCAGTTGTGCTGCTCCAGCAGGACCACATGCCTGTCTCAGTATCCAGAGCCTCATTCCAGTGACTATTTAGGAGCACAAAGTGACAGAAGTGACAGGGGTGCTGGCCTCTGAACAGACATTGTCTGCCCCTCTCTTAGTTACTCCGGTGGTCTGTCACCTCTGAATGAATTCACTGTGAATGTCTAAAGATGAGGACTCACCACTCAGTCACATGTCGGCCATACTGATGGAGTTTGGTGTTTACTGAGTCACTTGGTGTCACGTTAGACATTAAACTGCACCTCCTCCTTGTTGTTCCCACTGTCACCCAACCTCAAGGAGACGAGTCAGCTGACTGACTTAACCTTCACTGTCGTTGTTCAAAGCGACAATCAGATGTGACACTTGGGGACACTTTTATCTTTCCACTGACACACACATTCCAGGATTCATTTACAATTCCCTCAGGACCCCTCAAGGAGTGGCTTGTCACCTGACATCAGTGTGTGTGAAGAAGCCAATGAAGGACCAGGCTAACAGCCCCCCCACTGTGTATTACAGGCCTCACCAGCAGATTGTGACTATGACTTCTAAATATGTCACCTTCATGGAGTCTGAGGGGTTAAAAGGAAGAGGAGGTGAATAAAGAGTGAGGGGTGAGGATGATAGAGAAGAGAGTCAGGGTGATAAAGGGTGAGATGAGTGACCTGAGACAGAGTGAGTCAGACGAGTGTGTCACTTGTGTGTTTGTCAGTTTTGTTTCTCCCTCTGATTTTCTTTCTCTTGACTCGTCACACACTGATGGCCGTCCTGTGATCACAGATTGTATTCCCCGTTGATCAAATCCGTATCTCGATGTGTGACTGACGTCTGATTCTTTAAGCACTCGCTCATCAGACAGGTTGTCACCCGATGAGCTCTTCACTGCTGACCTAAGCCCTGCTGCCCTCTTCTCTCTCCTGTCACCTCGGCCATTGCTTCAGTCCCCGCTGTGTCACCTCATAAAGCCACTGGTCTGTCTGGTCACTCAGGTCCTCGTCACAGCTGCACACTGGCAGTCGTTCAAACTCTACAGGCTGACAGCCATGTTGTCCTGTCGTCTGATGTTTGGGTTGGTTGTGGTCATCTCCTGCTGACCTTGGGGGCTTTTAGAGCTCAGGATTAATGAAATGGAAATGTCAGTGGGCAGGTGGGCACATTCAGGGCAAAATGTCATTTAAAAGTCGATGAGCACACTGGACACATCGCCAGTCACTGATAATCGACTCCACGTCAGCTCCTGTGGCCCTCATCATGTGCTGTCAACTCAGACGCTGGTCATGTGACTTGCACCTTAGTGACATTCCTGTGACTTTCAGGGCTGTGACATCAGCTGATTCTTCTGGAGCCAAACTGCTCCCTCTTGTGGCCTCTCTGCATATTAAACACATTAGAAGTTAGGATGTGAAGTGTTTGGTGAGATCTAAAAATATTCAGAATATTGACATGACCTTGCAGGACAGTTTGGTTTTATAAGAATTAATGTGTAAAAGAATACTTATTTTAGATTAATCTTTAGTTAAATATGATTAGGTGTTACATTCACAGAGATAAATGGCCAGTTAGTGCTTCACAGTTTGTAAAATTTGAATTGCTTATTAATCTTAAAGATCAAAACACACACACACACAAAAAAAAAAATATGGACGATTGTTATTTGTCAAATCTGTTCATTTAGTAACTTTTGATTTGTAAATTCCTCTGATCATATCTCATATTTTGAATGTTCTAATGATATTAGGACATCTTGTTTATGATTAATCCTCTTTAATAAAAGGACAAGTGTCTGTGTGTCTGTCTGTGTATCTGTCCAGTCACTTTGTCTCTGTCTTTCCAACAGATGGCGCCTCACAAACATTAGCACAGCTTTTATGACTCCCATGCTAATCAATATCATCGAGTTACAGAGCCTCAGCACCAGACGTCATCTCTGATATCGGCCAGCAGTTTAATGACAGAATGTGTGTTAGTGTGAGTGTGATTAGTGGGCACCATACCAGCCTGTAAACCTCCCAGCTGGCACACAACTGCTGGTCCAGACCTGCGGCAGTTTGTTGTGCTTCAGCTCTGCCAATAGAATGGCATATAACAGAGACATAAGCATTGCATTTGTCATTCCAACAGATGGCACATCACAAACATTTGTATTAATGCACTGCACTACTACAAACATTTGTGATACACCATCTGTTGGAATGATAATTGCAATTCATTTTATTACTACATGCATTTCAAAATACATTCTCACAGACAGTGCACTGCAAACATTAACACCGAGATCTACGTTGATTACTTAGAATTCAACCCATCTTAGACATGCAGCACAGCTAGTTTTGTAATAAGTTATATATATATATATATATATATATATGTGTATATATATATATATATATATATATATATATATATATATATATATATATATATATATATATTATAATTTTAAAGTAAATTGAGAATGCAGCAAAAAATATGGTGATGTCATATGAATGTTTTATTCTTCCGTTCACAGCAATGAAGCTCATTATTGAGGCCGATGAATGTAGATCCTCAGTCTGAGTGTTTGTGTCCTGCTGTGTGTGTTTGTCCCCGTGTGTGTCCATGTGACACACGATAGTCCGTTGTGATGAGGTGAGTGGTCCCTGTGACTCCAGTCTGACCCCACACTTTCAATATCAGCTGCTAATAAATCCTGACATTAAACTTTATCAGGTACACTTCTTAAACACTTTTAGTTTTATCCCACCCTAATATTCAGGTGATGGCTGCTTGCATTCCATACGCACTGGTGATATTTTATGAGGATTCAAAGCTGCTGTAATTCTGCTAAAATGTGGATTAGCAATAAGAAGAGACGGCTACTTCAGTCACCTGTCGAAGGGCAGCAGCTGATATTCAGACTCGCTTCAATCGACACCAAGTGTGCATCTCTGCAGCCCGGAGCCTCCACCCTGGAGCTCCAAGGAGGTGACGTTGACTCCACTGGGCGCCAACTGGGAGGAGCTTGGAGTTTAAAACACTAAAGAGGCCTGCAATTCTCCACTATGCCCACCAGAGAGTGCGTACCGTCATATTAGTCAAACTTAGTCGTAATAATGAGGTAGCAAGTCATATAATTATGAGATGATAAGTCATAACAATATAATAATAACGATCAAGTGCCAGTGGCCTGCTATTGCTATTAACAGACTTGCGTTTAATTTGGTTCTGCTTCGTTTGCAACGTAAAACTCACAGTCAGATTAACTGGATTTAATTAAAACGTTTCGGGTGGTTGTGTTAAGTAGTGAGAAGTCAAATAAAATGACACCTTTTCTTTGCTAACTTAAAATATTACAATATGCAAGCTTTCGAGGCATCTCCGGCCCCTTCTTCAGGCAAGATGTAATTAAAAAAAATCATCGCAGATATTTTAACGCGATATCAGTGATTATTCAGCAGCTCAAATTCTTACAGATTTGCGCCACTCGTCCAGCTCAAGTGTTCCTTCTTGCTCAGCCAACTTTCTCTTCCCAAGCCATCCCATAATAGTCACAGACACCCCCTCTGTAGATGTCGCTCTCTCCTCGGTGTCTCCATCACTGATTTTCTCCTTGATCGTTTCCCGGCGCTCCTTAAATCTCCCGAGTGTGCGCACATAACCGTGGACTGTCTCAGCCCGTCTTGTGTTAATGGCGGACACTTTGAGATCGCAGCACCGACTGAGCCTCGACTGTAAGCAGACGGCTATTCACGTGAGGCTCACTCCGCTAAGTCTCAGTGTGACACGCGCGCTTCACGGAGTGCCCGACTGGTTTAGTCCGGTGCTGCATTTTGAGATCAGCGGGAACGCGCACTGCCCCTCTTGTGGCCCCTCTTGCTCATCGCCGAACTTTTGCCTGGTGTGTGATTTTTTTTTTCTCTTCTGTATGTAAAATTACCTTCGGTTTATGAAAGGCGCTCCATCAATGCAACTTTTTTTTTTTTGTTAAAACATGCTTGTTCACAATTTTTTTTTCATTTTTAGACTTCAAAACTTATATTCAGGCCAACTAACGTTGCATTCGTTTTAGTTTTGTTTCGTTTTCTTGAGGGATCTGTGCACTCCATTGCGCAAATATCCAAGAGAGTCCGAAGCCGCAGACCGATTCAGACATGCTGATTGAGGCTCTTAAGGTGACGCCCCTAAACGCAGCATTATTAGACTCCGCCTACTTTTCACGAGCCACTCCCCTTGTTTCACGGCTGTACTGACCGTCTGTATTGCATGCCGTTGTTTCGATAAATCAACCATGTTTCATATTCTGGTCTCTGTAAGAAGAAAAAAATACAATCTCAAACTGCCATTACATTCTGCAGTGTTGATTCATTTTTGCAGCTCATTATCTTTACAATTAACTAAAAGTCAACTAAAATGAAAGCTTCATGTTCTGCACCGTTAACATTTGTAATTGTTTACTTGCAGGGATCTCAGACTCTGGACCTGGAGAGCCGCAGTGGCTGCAGCTTTTCATTCTAACCCGTTTCTTAAGTGGTGACCCGTTTGTGTTGCTAATTGCAGTGGTACCTCGGTATACGTCCGCTTTGGAATAATTCCAACTTGGTATACAACGTTTTTTTGGAATGCGACTCGCGTGCTAGAACACCGCACACTACCCTTGTTTGCATCTCTCTAGACAAAGCCACGACTGCCCAAGAGCGTCAGTACGCCAGTTGCTAGCATTCAGTGAACATCCCGCGCTATAACTCTCTGTGAATTTTCACGTGATTTTGTGTTTTTTCTCGTAAATTTGAATTGATTGTTGAAAAGTATGAAGGTTGCATGCGTATCCGGGAGATGACTGCTGCATGGTTTATGCCGAGAATGACGGTATCTAAGATTGTGAAAAACAAAGATGTTATTAAAAGGTAAAGTGAGGTTAAATTTTCATTTATTTCATCTAATTGCTTTTGTACTTATGTATTTTAGTATTAAGCTGTGTTTAAATTATTTTATACATCCCCATCAATGTATAATATTCCAATAACAATAGGATTTATTTTCATGGGAACGGATTAATCATTTCCCCTTTATTTCTTATGGGAAAAGTTTGTTTGGTATACATCCTCTTTGGTATACGTCAAAGGATCTGGAACAGATTAAGAACGTATACCGAGGTACACTGTAACTCCTATTCCATTCCCTTTAATTGATTTGTTTTTTAAAAGATTTGTTTCCCTGAATTTCTCCGTCGTTCCTCTGAATTGCTTCATTTCTCTTCCTTAAATGGCACCCAAACAGAAATGAAATGTGAAGTGAGTGAGTGAGCTGACAGGAGATCAGCTAAGTCAGGGCCTCAGACTCCAACTAGCTGGTTGCGTTAAGGTCTGGTCAGCAACCAGTCCATAGAAGAGTGTGGGTGGTCCGTTAAAAACCTCATTCTGTTCTGTATGGAAACTCAAAACTCTAAGAGCAGAGGGTCCTCAACTCTGCTCCTGTGGCTGCGGGTTTTCATTCTAACCCTTTTCTTAAGTGGTGACTCCTTTTCCATTCCTTTGAATTGATTTGTTTTTTAGTATTTGTTCCTCTGAATTGCTTAAGTTCTCTTCCTTAAATGGCAGCCAAACAGAAATGAAATGTGAAGTGACTGAGCCAACAGAAGACCACCTAAGTCAGGGCCTCAAACTCCAACCAGTGGCTTGTCATTAATTAAACCCGTTCTTTAATTCCATGGCTTGCTGCTGCTCTCATTGTGCAATGGCAGACACGTCCGGAATTGTGGATTTCTCTTTACTTTTCTAACAGCTCTGGTCAAATGTTTTGGGGACCTGAGCAAATCAACATTCCTGAGACCTTCACCCTTTTTATTTTCAGGTATTCTATGATGGACATAATTTTTTGGTCTTGAGGGTTCCTCTTGAGCAGGGGACCCCAACTCCAGTCCAGGGCTGCAGTGGCTTCAGGTTTTCATTCTAACTCTTTTCTTAATTATTGACTTGTTTTTGCTGCTAATTAACTCCTTTTCCTTTCATTTTAATTGATTTGATTTTTAAGATTTGTTCTCCAGAATTTCTTCATTTCTTTCCTTAAATGGCACCCAAACTGAAATGAAATGTGAAGTGAGTGAGCTAACAGAAGACCACCTAAGTCAGGGCCTCAAACTCCAACCAGTGGCTTCATTAGGCACCAAGTTTTGTTGTTAATTAAACCCGTTCTTTAATTCTATGGCTTGTTGCTGCTGCCATTGTGCAATAGCAGACACGGAATTTCTTTTTTCTTAGAGCTCCGGTCAAATGTTTTGTGGACCTGAGCAAATCAACATTCCTGAGACCTCCACCCCTTTTATTTTCAGATAATGCATGATGGGTGTAGGTTGCTGGTCATGTTTTGGCTCATTTTGTACCTCATTATTGTTTGAAAAAGAAACAATGAAGGGATCTGAGTCATCAAGAGCAAGTCTATTCAAATGAATTCAAAAGATGGTCAATTAGGCAGCAAAAACAGGTCACTAATTAATAAAAGGGTTAGAATGAAAACCTGCAGCCTCAGGGGTCCTCCTGGAGTGGACTTGAGGACCCCTGATTTACTGAGTATGAAAATGGCAGCTGTTGTGGTTCTTCAGTATCTGCAGTTGGCGCTGCTGCTTTACTGTAGATAGTTTTAATGCAGCGTTTGGACGGACGTGTGAAGAGAATAATCAATCCCAGACTTTTCCTCATAAATGTTCAAGTGTTTGGAGTACCGATGGAGAGTGACGACCCAATGTGATGTGTTTTTTCTAAGCCTTGAACTGTTGGCACTTATTCCCGATGTTTTCTCCTGTAGGCTTTTGTAATAAAGAGAAGTACAGTAATCCCTCGCTATATCGCGCTTTGACTTTCGCGGTTTCGCTCTATCGCGGATTTTATATGAAAGCATAACTAAATATATAACGCGGATTTTTCGCTGCTTCGCGGGTTCTGCGGACAATGTGTCTTTTTACTTCCTGTACATGCTTCCTCAGTTGGTTTGCCCAGTTGATTTTATACAAGGGACGCTATTGGCGGGTGACTGAGAAGCTAACCAATCAGAGCACGCAGTTAAGTTCCTGCGTGCTGAATGCAGTGTTAACCATGAAGTCTCGTCTCGCTCATTCAGCATCAACGTGTTTCGCTGTGTAAAGAGTTGTGCTCTTTTGTGTTTATCTTTGTGCATAGTCAAGCCCTTCATTATGGCTCCAAAACGATCTGCTACTACTTCAGGGGCCGTGCCCAAGTACAAACGGAAGATGTTAACGATTGCCGAAAAGGTAAACGTTTTGGATTTGTTGAAGGCTACGATTCTTTTATTTAAAAGTAGGAAAGGAATATAAGATCTACGACGCAGTGTCCTTTTAACCAGGGTGCAAAACAAGTTGTAAGTGGATGTAATAAGGCAGTAGTCTGGATGGAATCTGCTTTAGGGATTTGGATTGAAGACTGCCAGAAGAAGAACAAGGCAGTGCTACACAATCGCCTAAAGTGGCTCCTTTAAGGGCTGTAATGCTCTCCTTTGTTGTGCAGTAAAATAAAACTCATTGTTATCGGACAAGTCATCGTGTCATTGTTGGTGAGTAACCATAATTAATTTTCTACTTACAGTACTTAGTACATGTACGTGCGTTTAGTGTCACTGTACACACACATTTACTGTATACTATTTTTGTTGCATTGTACGTATTTATTGCTGGTGGCATGTCTATCGTAATGGCTGTAACATGTGATATCAGAGACAATCAATATCTTTAAAATAATATTTAGGTTTTACTGTATATAAACAGTGTGTTCAATGAATCTTACCTAATATCTAAGAGAATACAAAGGGATTATGCTGTATAACTGTGCGGGGAATATTTATAAACAGTGTGGGAGAGTTTATAAGGGCTTAAAATATATAAAAATAACCATACGAACATTTGGTTTCTACTTCGCGGATTTTCACCTATTGGGGGTTGGTCTGGAACGCAACCCCCACGATCGAGGAGGGATTACTGTATATTGTGGAAGGCCTGGGCTCCTGTCGTTCATTCCTCGCACTGCTGCACGGTCCACCTAGATCAGCGGTTCACAAACTCGGTCCTGGGGACCCCCTGTGGCTGCAGGTTTTTGTTCCAACCAGATTAACAATCGGTGATAATAATTGATAACAACTGATGTCATTTAATGAGCTGGTCTCTTTAACTCTTCTCTTATTCTGCATTCAGAAAAACACAACAGTATGGTTTTTACATTTATAAGACATTTAGAAATATTTCTATTTTTTCTTAAGCTGTGAATGTTTAACTCTCTTTTTTTCTTTTCCTATTATTTTCCCCTTTTCCTGTGTAGTTTGCTCCCTTCATTTAACCTTAATAGTGACATAGCAGACACCCAGGATAATGAAAGCAGCAACGACTTGAGTGTCAGACCCGCTAATTAGTAGATAATCAATTAAATAACCAGAACACGTGGAAAAGTAGAATGGAAATTAGGTTGGAAATATGGTTAATGACTTAAAATAAAAGTACATATTCCCCATATAACTGCTTATTACATTCTAATAATTACTTTCTAATTTCTACATTGACTCCAAAACACAGAAACTGGGAAATAACTTGGCTCACTTAATTAGTCCAATGAAAAATGGAAGTTGGTTGGAACAAAAACCTGCAGGCACAGGGGGACCCCAGAGCCACGTTTGGGAACCACTGACCAAGATAATAAGTCCACCCAACCATCCATTATCCAACCAGCTATATCCTAACTACAGCGTCACGGGGGTCTGCTGGAGACAATCCCAGCCAACACAGGGCACAAGGCAGGAAACAAACCCCAGGCAGGGTGCAGGCCCACCGCAGGACAATAATATAATCTATATATATGATTCACTAAGGCAAGACAACCATGGAAAGCATGCCGGAAGGGCGTGGATTCACTGAGCCACAGACAAGTAAGACACCTATGGCGACACTCAGAAAGGAGCCACGCCCACCAACTCCAAGACCATTGGATACGACGACATCTCGCAGAGCCACGCCCACCGACTCCGACACAATGACACAGAAGAAACTGTATCATTTATATTCGTCTGTCGTAGAGGCCACATTCACCTGCACGTTGACTGTTCATAGAGGCATGTTTCTCGCGGAGGTAAATCATCATATGCAGCGTGTAAAACGGTTTGCGAGGGGTATCCCATGCGATCTTTAAAACAATCCTTTACAAGTGAGGTTAAAACACAATGAAGTAAGCAGTCTTTAAAAACCGAGTTTTCGGTTACGACGCACTACCGCGTGCACCATAGAAAACTGTTTTACACGCTACATACAGCAATTCGCATCCGCGACAAACATGCGTCTTCTTAGATGCTCCTGCAGAAATACGGAAGACGTTTCCCTGCCCACTAACACTCCTTTTTCACCGATCCGCGTCTACCCTCGCTCTTTAGGCATTCACACTGCCTGCCTACGCAAAAACTCACCAACCACCCAGTTAGCCCCTTTTGTCTGTGCTAGGAGTCAACATGCACGTCTAAGCCACGTTGACTTCATTATTCTTTTTGGTTTCGACACCCGACCGCGTCCACCATGAAAAACCATGCAAAAGGAACAACGAAGCCCTGCCCAGAAACTCTACCCCTCCTCCCACGTACTCAAGAATGCACCTCAGACCACTGCCCGCCAACTCAAACAGCTCATCAAACACATACTCACTCGCTTTGGTCTGTGCTGTGGTCCAAACCCAGCTGTGAGCCACGTTGACTATTCTTTTGCCCTCCATGGCTACCGCTTCAAATGTATTTCATGGAAACAACACTTCTTTCAATGTTATAGAATTTCCTGCTTCAGGTAACTGTTTGTTTCTGTTAGTGGGGTTTTATTGGAGAAATGTCATTGACGAAACTGTTGCTCTCAAACTTCGTAACATGGCTGTTAGCTTTGTTTGCCAACATTGGGATAACTTCGGTGACGTGGTGGCCGTTGTTCTTAGTCACAGAGGCATTGTTATACAGTCTGCTCAACAATACGCTGATTATATGAATACGTCCGGAGTCTATGGTGTCGAGGCAGAAATTGTGGCAATGTCCCAAATCCTTCCAGCTACTATCAGCATTTACTTCCAAGAACGTCCTCATACCTCTCCTCGAGTTTACAATCCGGCCCAGCGCCTCTTCATATCCCTGCTCTTTAGCGGTCCTTTGGATCATGGACATTACGAGGTTCTCATGCCTCTCAAAAACCCACGTGATTACCTTCTGGTGACATCTTTTGACTCTGTCGGTATGTGCACACCCACTTGCTCGCCACACTAACGTGACGTCACCTGCCCACTCTCCTCTTCCTGAAAATCATTTACAGACACCTTCCCCTGAACACACGCATTCCACAGGACTTTCAATGCACCTTTTGTTCCAAAAGCTTCAGAGTGCACAGATATCTGAACGCACATTTGAAAAACACAACACTAACCGAATGATGCAATGTGAACTTTGCCAACAATGCTTCAAGACAACTCGCGCTCTCAAAAAACACTTACGAACTCATTCCACTCTCACCTTCAATTGCACATTTTGTAACGAGGACTTCACAGGTGAGATGGATCTCCACAACCATATACAGATCCATTCAATGCAAAGATTTGTATTCAAAATTTGCGACAAACACTTTCACGCACGCAGATACCTTACTAACCATCTTGAAACACATTCCCTGATGAATTCTTTTCAGTGTCAACACTGCTCCAAAACCTTCACACGCCAGAAATATCTCAAAGAACATTTACACACCCACTCCACTGAACGAACAAAAAGATCTTTGAATTCACGATTTGTTCAAAAACGTTTCGAGTGCAGAGATTTCTCAACATGCATTTAAAAACACACTCCACTGAACGAACTATGCAATGTGAACATTGCCAGCAATGCTTCGACACAACTCATTCCAATTCTCTTCAGTGTGAACACAGCACTTGATCGTTCATGCACAAACATCGCATTCACTTTTCTGCAGCTTTTCAAGAAGATACCGTCATTCACGTCCAAGAACATAACATTGGCCTTCCTACCGCACGATGTGCTTCTTGCAATGCTCTTCATTGGTCAGCAGAGGTCAACAAATTCAGACATTACACTAGGTGTTGTCATGCCGGTAAGGTGTCTTTGCCACCGCTATCCAAACCCCCTTTTTTATTAGAAGACCTCTTGACTGACAAGAACCCGCTGTCCTGAAATTACTGTGATCATATCAGGGAATACAACTCTGCTTTAGCTTTCGCGTCAAAGGGCGCACACATCGCTCAACCATCTGGACAAGGACCGTATGCTTTCAGAATCCACGGTCAAATTTATCACCAGGTCTCTCCTTTATATAACAATCCTGAGACGTCACCACAATACGGTCAGCTATATATCTTCGATTCTGCTCAGGCTACCAGTCAACGTTTGCAAAAGGAATGTAATAGCGCTAGCAGTGACATTTTGTTGCTTCAACTAGATAACATGATACGGCAGGTTAATCCCTTGGCAAAGTCTTACATGCAAATGCCTGACATTATCACTCACGGTTACTCTGTTACTGCTGTACGAATGGTGTTCACGGAAAATCCAGGTCTGGATATGAGAAGGTATAACGCCCCGTCCTGTCAAACTGATGTTGCTGCTATCTTTGTAGGTGAAGACGGGGAACCTCCTGCACAACGCGACATTTGAATATATCGAAGGGGAGATGCTTGCAAACGTATCTCTGTTCTCAATATGAACTGTGACCCCATGGTTTATTCACTGCTATTCCCTTACGGAGATACAGGCTGGCACATACAATTAACCCATGTTGAGGAAAAGCGAAGCGCGAAAAGAACGCGAGTCACACAGCTCCAATTTTATGCTTTCTGGCTTGCCATGAGATCTTCATTTAGTGTCTTGCATTCCAGTGGCAAACTCTTCCAGCAATACATCGCTGACGCATATGTCACAACAGAAGGCGCGCGTCTACATTACCTTCATTCACATCAACAAGATTTGTGTGTAGAGCAATACAGGGGACTTATGGATGCTGTCACTGCGAAAGCACATCACCTTGACCTCCGTCCTGGACAACTGATCATTCTTCTGATTGCGGTCCGCCAGTTTTCAGTTACGGACGATTGTGTGTTGGTTCGTTCCGTGCATTGTTACAATGTTGCTTTTGTTGCTGATTTATTACATTTTTCAAATGTTAATTTTCTCCCAGTGCTTAAAAATTATTTAAAAACCGGCCTGATTATGCGGTGTATGGTACGCCGCGGGTTGGCTAGTATAATATAATATAATATAATATAATATAATATAATATAATATAATATAATATAATATAATATAATATAATATAATATATCCAGGGCGGCATGGTGGCGCAGTGGTAGCACTGCTGCCTCGCAGTTAGGAGACCTGGGTCCTCCCAACGTGGAGTTTGCATGTTCTCCCGTGTCTGCGTGGGTTTCCTCCGGCGCTCTGGTTTCCTCCCACAATCCAGAGACATGCAGGTTAGGTGGATTGGCGATTCTCAATCGGCCCTAGTGTGTGCTTGGTGTGTTTGTGTGTCCTGCGGTGGGTTGGCACCCTGCCCAGGATTGGTTCCTGCCTTGTTCCCCGTTGTCGGCTGGGATTGGCTCCAGCAGACCACCGTGACCCTGTATTCGGATTCAGTGGGTTGGAAAATGGATGGATGGATGGATAATATCCATCCATTGATTATCCAACCCGCTATATCCTAAGCACAGGGTCATGGGAGTCTGCTGGAGCCAATCCCAGCCAACACAGGGCACAAGGCAGGAAACAGGATGGCGATGATAAGAAGTGCAACATACATTTACTTACACGCTTAACAGACGCAGAGGCCGTCTAGTGTGGTGAAAGTCAACAAGCAGTTCGTTGGTTTTGCTGAAGTTGAGTTGCAGACGATTCTCAAAATCCTCCGCTGACTTAATTAACAGTCTGCATTACAGGTAGAGCCAAGCGGTGCTCTGATTATGTAATGGGATCTAATCAGTGAAGCGCAGGGCCGACTTCTTCTCCTTGGTGACACTTACTGTACTAATAAGCTGCTTGCACTCCTGTAACGGTTACCTCTTACAAGACTTGGAGATAATAAAGAAGACTGACTAACACTTTCTCCCGGCTTTGTTTTATTTCCTGCGTTTCATGGGGAGAACAGGACAACCTGTAGGGGGGTGCCGGTAAATTTCTTCCCCACGCCCCACCAAACATGATCATTTTCTTGCATTTTATAAATATGTTTAGTCCCTCCTGTACTGTGAAGTAAATCGCGTTCATCTCCTTTTAAACATCACCTGCCCGAGCCCTCGAAGATCTGCAATATGAGCGCTGGCCACTGTGCCAGCCAACGTGTCTGGATTAGTGGACCCTCTTTTATAAGTCAAAGGCAGGGGTCTCCAACCTTTTTTCCCCGGAGAGATACTTTTATAAAATGAAAATGGCCGAGAGCTACTCACGTTTTCTAGTGTTTATTCTCATAGCTTTTCAACCCACATAAACTGAATACGCTTGTTTTGCGTACAACTGTCCATATCCTGGAGAGGTAGAAGTGGTAGCGTATAGTGGAGAGATTTGGTGATAAATGTGCCAGTGTATTTTAAAACAGTACGGTCTGTGGCCAGGAGGTTGAGTTATCTGTGGAAGATGACGAATAGAAATCGAGAAATGCCGCGTCGGCTGCGTGTGAGCGGGACCGGTTTTGAAGTGGAAGCAGGACGAACAAGAAGAGAAATATATACAAGAGATTTTCAGAGCTGCTTGGTGAAGATTCTTCTAGTTATCTGGCTCTACTAAGCTCCAGAAATGCTGCTGAGACTTTTACTGCACATTATTTTGAAGGTTTATTAATATATAATATATAAAATCCAATGTCTGTCTGTATGTTTGTCTGCTTTTCATGAGAGAACTACTTAACGGATTTAAATATGGTTTTTTTCTATAATTTCCATGAACATCCGATTGTTTTTGCAACTTCTCTCATTCGTTGTGTATCATAGTTTGCTTGTGGTAATGTTGTATGTGTTCAAACCCGAGAAACACGCAACGGGGCCTTCCTCACTCAAGTGCCAGCTTCGGGGCGTGTGCCTTAACTCCGCTTAGCTAGCGAATGAGAGAACAATTGAATTCAACTTTGTTTATATCCTCTTTAATAAAAGCCCTGTGTGCGTCCAGGTGTCCGTGTGAGTGTCTTCTGGTGAAGTGCGTATGTGTGGGGCCGCGACGAACATCGCACCATGCACCGCCCATGCGGCACCTTGGTCGCACACACACTTGAAGCTGGGCACACAGTGAATGGCCTTGCCGCGGCAGCGCATGATAAGCAAATAAAAGACATAATTGCTGGGAGAGTGCTGATTAGGTAGCCGTGGCTGCGCACATAAAATCCGTTGCTGGGGAGACGCCACACATACAATAATCAGTTACATGCCAGCACAGATTAAAATACTTGCTGGGGAGACGCCACATGCACGCCGCAGAGCTGAGCGTAAATGGAGGAAGAGTAAACTTACTATCCACCACGAAATATTAAAAGTCAAAATAACAGAATACAATAACACTGTCCGTCTTGAGAGACGCTGATATTTCTCAAGATTATAAATAACAATCCTAGTAATCCCAGAGTCTTATTTTCAACAATTGATCGCCTACTAAACCAGGTAGCTCAAAGGAATGCCTCCTAAGTGCTTCCAGTGAAACCTGTGAGGCTGTCGCTGTATTTTTCAATCAAAAAATTAATGATATTAGAAATAACATAGTATATCTCCCCAACACTAAGGATCCTCCTAAACCCCAGCATCCTGTTATAAACAAATTAAACTCTTTCACTAGGATAGATTTACCTGATTTAAAGAAAATAATCTCTCAATTAAAACTCTCCACCTGTGTCCTTGACCCGATACCAACAAGGTTTTTCAAAGAAGTATCAGGCGTGCTAATTGATAATGTTCTTGACATAGTAAATTCGTCATTAGATACGGGGGTCTTCCCAGACTGTCTTAAGACTGCTGTAGTTAAACCCCTACTTAAGAAACATAATCTCGACCCCTCAGCTCTTGAAAATTTTAGACCCATCTCTAACCTGCCTTTCTTAAGTAAAGTTCTGGAGAAGGCAGTCATTATGCAGTTAAATGACCACCTAAATAAACCTGCTATTCTTGATAAATTTCAGTCGGGTTTTAGAACAAATCACAGCACAGAAACTGCACTCGTTAAAGTAGTAAATGACTTGCGGGTGAATGCAGACAGAGGCCATTTATCTGTTCTCATCCTCTTAGATCTGAGTGCTGCATTTGACACCATTGATCACAACATTCTTAGAAATCGCCTTAGTCAATGGGTGGGCCCCTCTGGCAGTGTCTTAAATTGGTTTGAATCCTACCTGGCAGGAGAAAAAATTTTTGTTAGTTGTGGGAATTACAACTCAAAGACACATGATATCCAATATGGTGTTCCACAAGGCTCTATCCTGGGTCCGCTGTTATTCTCAATCTACATGCCTCCGTTAGGTCAGATTATCTCAGGGCACAACGTGATCTACCACAGCTATGCTGATGACACACAGCTGTACTTATCAATAGCACCTGATGACTCCGATTCTATTGATTCACTAACACAATGTCTGACTTGTATCTCAGAATGGATGAATAGTAACTTTCTCAAGTTAAATAAAGAAAACTGAAATTTTAGTGATCAGCAATAATGGATACAATGAGGCTATTAGAAATAAACTGGATACATTAGGATTAAAAGTCAAAACGGAGGTAAAAAGCCTAGGGGTGATTGTTGACAATCTGAATTTTAAATCACATATTAATCAGATCATTAGGACAGCATTTTTCACTTAAGAAACATAAGTAAAGTTAGACCGCTTATATCACTGAAAGATGCTGAGAAATTAGTTCACGTGTTTGTTTTCAGTCGACTAGATTACTGTAACGCACTCCTCTCAGGACCACCCAAAAAAGACATAAATCACTTGCAACGAGTGCAGAATGCAGCTGCTAGAATCCTAACTAGGAAAAGAAAATCCGAACACATTTCTCCAGTTTTGATGTCACTACACTGGTTACCTGTGTCATTCAGAATTGACTTTAAAATTCTGCTTATGGTTTATAAAGCCTTAAATAATCTCGCCCCATCTTATATATCGGAATGTCTGACGCCTTATATTCCAAATCGTAACCTCAGATCCTCAAATGAGTGTCTCCTTAGAATTTCAAAAGCTAAACTTAAAAGAAGTGGTGAGGCGGCCTTCTGCTGCTATGCACCTAAAATCTGGAATAGCCTGCCAATAGGAATTCACCAGGCTGATACAGTAGAGCACTTTAAAACACTGCTGAAAACACATTACTTTAACATGGCCTTTTTATAACATCATTTTAATCGTAATTTAACTTAATCCTGATACTCTATATGTTCAATCTCCTCAAAATAACTATTCATGGTGGCTCTAAAATCGGTACTGCACCCTACTCTCTTTTCTGTTTCTTTTCCGGTCTCTTTGTGGTGGTGGCCTGTGCCACCTCCACCTACTCAAAGCTTCATGATGCTCCAACAATGATGGACGGATTAAAAGGCAGAAGTCTACGTGACCATCATCATCATCAAGCCCTTCCGTGAGAACCCTAAATCCAAAGAGGACTGTTTCATTTATGTTAGGTAGAATGCCCAGAGGGGACTGGGCGGTCTCATGGTCTGGAATCCCTACAGATTTTATTTTTTCTCCAGCCGTCTGGAGTTTTTGTTTTTCTGTCCGCCCTGGCCATTGAACCTTACTCTTATTCGATGTTAATGTTGATTTATTTTGTTTTATAATTGTGTCTTTCATTTTTCTATTCTTTAATATGTAAAGCACTTTGAGCTACTGTTTGTATGAAAATGTGCTATAGAAATAAATGTTGTTGTTGTTGTTGATTTTCAGCTGCACACCACACATTACATCAGTTGCTGAGGACACTCTGCTGATTGTCTAGTGTTGTGGCAGAAAATTAAAGTCATATTAATAACATCAAAGCCAGTATTACTGTCAGAGAAAATTACAGGCATTTTACGGAAATACAAACCAGTATTACTGCGAGAGAAATTTAAAGGCACACAATACAGTGACGCATATTACAGCCACATACAAGCCAGTATTACTGTGAGAGAAAATATTACGGACGTATCTACTAACAACATGCCACCCAAAAAAAAAGGACACGTCAAGTAGCACAAAAGACACAGACAATCAAATCCTATATAAGCAACATCTCCTGAAAGAACGGTCAGCTCAACAAGTAAACATCAACAAAAGAAAGGCTGAAAGACAAAAAAAATACGAACAAATAGATCGATTGAAGAAAAAGAAAATGAGCGTCAGAAAAATGTTAAAAGAGAGAGACTCTGAAGAGCAAACCTTAGAAAACGTTGGCATTTACTTGCCAGAACCATGCAGTATTCAGCCACGGTCAGTTATATGTTGCATTATCAAGAGTCTGACGTTTTCCAGATGTTGTTCTCAAGGTTGTAGATGGTCCTGAACAAGGCAAACTCAGACAGAATATTTAAAAGAAATGTTGTCTGTAATGAAATTTTATAGAAAAATTTCATGAGGTAAAAAAAGAGAAAATTTTTCCTAAATTTCTTCTTCAGATATTGTGTATTACAGATTGTTACAAAGGTTTACATTAAGGCAATATTAATTATACTTACTGTATTGTCATACGTTTCTATTTCATTTTTATTATTATTTTACTTTAGGCTTCTTGCAAAAATATTTTTGAAAAAAAAAATTAGACAAGAAACAGAATGAGGTCAAGGTCCTTGCCATTTAATCTAGACTGTTCCTACTAATGTTTATGCACTACTGTTGGGGCTTAATGTCTAATTTATAATAAAGTGTTACTTAGGTCTTGATGAGTCTGAGTCTGGATATTCTCTTAAGTGTATGTCACATTGACAAGACAGATTGCGGTTCAGATTTCAGGATCGTCATATGATTTTTTTGGAAAGATCGCCAACCCTTAATTTAACTAATCGAGTTTTCAATTTTCTGTAGGATTCATTAACCCTTTGGTGAGCTACTTGGAAATTAGTGGCGAGTGACCGGTAGCTCGCGAGCGACGTGCTGGAGACCCCCGTGAACAGACTGCACGCAGCACGGTTTACTGCTTGTCTACGCGACTGTGTCCTGCAAATGGCGTCTACTTCTTGCTTTACGCTCAGGTCTGTTGCGATCATAATGGTGTGTCAATAAAATGAGTATTGCGTTGTGTTAGTCGTCTCTATAGAAAGTAGTCAGACTACATACGCACATTTCTTTTAACGCTTAAACTGCCACATATTTTGGGGGTTAATGCACCCCTGGCGCTAAATAATTTTTTGAAGCACTTTTTAAGGAAACGTCACAATTCACCCAGTGACATTTTAATGGAACACATCTTTCCATACCAAGAGCATCACCGTTACTGCAGCACTGATGATTTTACACACAGCCAATGAACTGTAAAAACTATTTATAAAAACTACTACAACAATATGTACAGGGTGCCAGGGCGGGACAAGAGTGAGACAAACGAATAATGGGAAAGGCGACAAATTGATGAAAAATGAAAATTAATAAATCACAAAAAAAAAAAAAAAGCCAAATGTATGTTGCAATGTTAATCAAATACCTTAAGCAAACTGGCGTTTCCTCATAAGATATAGCCCTAGTAAGTATTTTTATTTAATACTTTATTAGTAATAAAAAGCTATAAACATAGGGGCACAAATTTATCCTCCTGTCTCAAGTGAAAATACCTCCAGGCCCGGCTCTGCAAGGTGCAGCTGACGCCATTGATGAAATTCAGTAACTGAACTGGCTGACACTCGCAGGCTCGTCTAGTACAGCGACTCAATCCCAGGGGCGGTGATGCTGATTCGCTAGGGGCGCCAGTGGTCATGAGCTGGCTGCTCATTGGATGGATGGCACGGACTGATCAGCTCTGGCGTGCTGGCAAATGGCACTGGGAGCCGACTATAGCCAGTGGTTAAATTTAACCACTTCTGAAATATCAAGACAGATTTTATACAATCCGGAGGAGAAATAATGCGATTGCCTGAGCATTTGCCTCAAGAAATTGAACTTTGTGGATGATATTCTGGTACCCGTGGCTGCTGAATTTGTATGGAAAGATAATAATTATAATAACATTTTATGTATATATAGTGCCTTCCCCGCTCAAGGCACCTACAGGCTAACAGAGTGCACAGAAATATGAAACTGTCACCCAGTTAAGGGTCTACATGGCCAAATAACTAACTGGGTTAGTGAAGCTTGTGTCTCATTGTCTCAGAGTCCATTAGGTGCCATTTTGAAACTCCCAGCAGGCTTTCGTGCATCTTTTGCTCAGGAGAGACTTCTGCCAGGCTACTCTGTCGATAAGCCCAGATTGATGGAGTGATGTACTGGTGGTCAGTCAGCCATTGTCCAACCAGCTATATCCTAACACAGGGTCACGGGGTTCTACAGGAGCCAATCCCAGCCAACACAGGGCACAAGGCAGGAAACAAACCCCAGGCAGGGCACCAGCCCACCGCGGGACACACATACACACCAAGCACACACTAGAAAGATCGCGAATACAGCTGACCTGCATGTCTTTGGATGGTGGGAGGAAACCAACAGAGACACGGGGAGAACATGCAAACTCCACGCAGGGAGGACCGGGGAAACAAACTCAGGTCTGCTTACTGCGAGGGCAGCGCTACCACTGCGTGTAGTGGTGGTTGTCCATCTTAAAGGTTTCTCTCATCTCCTCAAGGAGATCAGCCAGAAGGAACATCAGGTTCTTGGTCACCTCGCTTTCCAAAGACCTTCAGCTTGGTGGGTAGCCAGCTCCAGAAATTGTTTCAGTTGTTACAAACTTTTCCCCATTAAGAATTATGGATGTGTCTGCAGAGAGAGTGTCAACTTCGTCGAGGGGTTTACTTACGTCAGCAGTGACATTCACTTCTCTGGTGACTCTTCCTATGAAGTCAGTAGACGGTTTGGGAGAGCATGGGGGGTCATGAGGTCACTGGAAAGAGGTGTGTGGTGCTCCCAATATCTCTGCAAAGGATGAAGGTCCAAGTCTTTAGAGTCCTGGTGCTTCCTGTTTGTGAGACATGGACACTATCCAGTGACGAAGACTGGACTCCTTCATGTGTGTCTCTTCAGAGAATCCTTGGGTACCGTTGGTTTGACTTTGTGTTGCTCATGGAGTCGAAATGAGGTGCATTATCTGCATTGTGAGGTCGTCAGTTACAGTACTAAGGCCATGTGGCGTGATTACCCGAGGGTGGTCCGGTTCACAGGATCCTTCATTGCTGAGGCCAAGGGGACACCCATGGAACACAAGGCTGCAGCAGATAGATGGCCGTTTCCAGGTGGGGGTGGGACTGAACCGCATGTCTGCCTGGTGGATTGCCAACCAGGGTCCTGAGCTGTTTCTTCATGTGGTGGGTGCGGTAATGTGCTGTACCAGTGCCTGACCTGACCTGACCTGCACTCTTTGTAACCTCCTGTGCTGCTGTAGCCTTCTCCAGATCGGTGCCTCGACACAATCCGGTCTTTAAGCTCAGCAGGCAATTTCTTTATCCTCATGTCTTGGTTTCTGCTGAATCGTGGGACCTTCTACAGGTACAGGCCGCTGTGAGCCTTTCCTGATCATGTTCAGCTAGTTGAATTGACCACAGATTGGATTCCAAACAAGGTGTAGAAACATCTCAATGATGATCAATTGAATCTGAAACGCCGAGTCAAACTAAAGGGTATGAGCACTTGTGTCGATGTGATCGTTCAGATTTTTACACTCTATTGCCAAAAGTATTGGGGCGCCTGCCATTACACACACATAAACTTTAGTGACATCCCATTCTTCATTTGGAGTTGGCCTAACAGCTTCCACTCTTCTGGGAAGGCTTTCCGCAAGGTCTAGGAGAGTGTTGATGGGAATTTTGTGATCAGGAGGTCAGGCACTGATGTTGAATAAGAAGGCCCGGCTCACTCGCAGTCTCCCAAAGGTGGTAAGTGGGTTGAGGTCAGGGCTCTGTGCAGCCACCCCAGACTCGCTCCTCCATGTCTTTACAGACCTAACTTTGTGCACTGGTGTGTGTGCAGTCATGTTGCCCTACAATGAGGACTGATCATATATGTTAGGTAGAATGCCTAGAGGGGGCTGGGTGGCCTCGTGGCCTTGGAACCCCTGCAGATTTTATATTTTTTCTCCAGCTGTCTGGAGTTTTTTGTTTTTCTGTCCTCCCTTGCCATCGTACCTTACTTTTTATTCTATGTTAATTAGTGTTCCCTAATTCTATTTTCTGATTTATTTGGTCTTTTTTCTCTTTCTCGATCATGTAAAGCACTTTGAGCTCCATCATTTGTATGAAAATGTGCGATAGAAATAAATGTTGTTGTCCAAAATGGCTTCGTATGCTGAAGCATTAAGAGTTCCTTACACTTGAACTAACGAGGCCAAGCCCAACCCCACACCATAATCCAACTTTCCACTTTGCACAATGCAGTCAGGCGAGTTCCGTTCTCCTGGCCAGACCCGTCCATCAGATTGCGTAATTCATCACTCCACGTCTGCACTGCTCTCGAGAGTCCAGTGGTGTTTGGTTGACTTCACAGTACTACAGCACATCCGACACTTTGCATTGCACTTGGTGATGTCAGGCTTGGCTGAAGCTGCTCGGCCGTGACCCATTACATGAAGCTCTCTCTCTACTGCACTGTTCTTGAGCTTTTGGAGGTCTGTAGCTATTGACTCTGCCCACCTCAGTATGCGCTGTCCCCGCTCTGTGGCCTACCACTTCGTGGCTGAGTCGCTCTCTCCAAATCTCGGTTACGCTTACTTAATACGCGTATTTTTGTAAAATTACTTTTCAATTGCCTCCATTTTGTTTTAACATCACTAACAGCTGAATATGTAGTAGCGAGGACATTTCACGAATGGACTTCTTGCATACAGTAGGTGGCATCCTATCACGGTACCAACTTGACTTCACTGAGCTCCTGAGAGCGACCCATTCTGTCACAAATGTCTGTAGAATCCAGCAGTCTGCATGCCGAGGGGCTCGATGTTATAAACCTGTGGTCATGGAAGTAATTTATGGGGGGCGGGGGGAGTCCCAATACTTTGGGCGATATAGGGTATTTTTAGTAAATTTGCAAAAAATGTCTAAAATCCTGCTTTTGCTTTGTTACTCTGAGGTATTGATTGTTGCTTGAAGAGGGGAAACGCTTACTGAAGCCACTGTACCCGTTAAGACGAGAGACATTTTGAGATCTCTACGTTCTATCCACTGATCCCGGCACCAGAGAGTAGTACAGTGGAACCTCGGGTCACGAACGTCTCGGAACACGTACAAATTGGGTTACGACCAAAAAGTTTGCCAAACTTTTGTATCTGTTCACGACCACACACTCAGGTGACAAACAAGCTTTCCATTCCGTTTCTTATGCTGATGATTTCCGCACGTGTTCAGTCTCTCCCTGTGCATTCGTTGTGAACTCTTTGTGCTCTCTTACATTTCCCTTCCGGTTCGTACACACCGGTGGTTTACGCACGTGTTCAGTCTCTCCCTGTACAGTACATTTTTCTCGTTCAGATGTGCATCGCGCAGAGGAACTTTACCTCAAAACTGTAATCTCCTCGCCACCCAGTTGCTCCTCACTTCCTTCATGACAGAACTTGGCTCAGGCAAGGTTAGTTTTCTTGGTTGTTTATGGTTAGTTTTTGTGTAAATTACGGATTTTCCAAATATTAATTTTTTTATCTGTGCTTAAAACTCGTTAAAAAGTGTTTACAGCGGTTAGTAAGGCTATAGCGTGAACTCTTGCAATGTTAGTTTTCTCTGTTCAAGGTTTTCTCAGTGTTATTCAGTCTTTTTAAATTTAGTTTACTATTACACTGTGTATTCTATGGTATAATTAACTATTTTTGTGCTTAAAAATCTTAAAAAAAAAATTTACATACTGCTCGTATGGTCTGTAATGGATTAATTGTATTTACATACAACCCTATGTGGGAAATTAGTTCAAGTCATGACCAAATCGGTTGTGACCAGAGTTTTGGAAAGAATTACGTGACCCGAGGTTCCACTGTATTAGCATGTGGCAAGTAGAAGAATTAGTAGAATTAGAAGAATTCTAAAGTTCTCCATCCATGTGACAAGAATGATCATATAAACTCATAAAAGGTAATATTTTTGGTCTGTCTGGCCATTTTATTCCAGAATCCTTAATGGCTTATTTTAAAGAAGTTTTTTCAGAAGCGCCATCAGCGTCTCCGTGCAATGTACACGGCTCCTTTGTTGTAAAACGGCGTCTAAACGTCTCACTTCTCAAATATTTGTTTTTTATTTTTGTCTCGTTTCAAGATATTTTATGCACGCCGACTCCAAAATCAACTGCATCCCAGTCCACCAATTCGGGATCACTGAAGTCGATTAAGCACGACTCTGCCTCCAAGCACGGCAAAGGCATGAATGGCGCGGTGGCTTATTTCCTCGCCAAGGACAAGATGCCTTTGCAGATTGTCAAGAGTCCTGGCTTTCTACATCTGATGAGGGAGACAGCCCCCTTCTACATGGTACCAAATAGGCATTTCATTGCGACGGGCGAAATTCCAAAGATGAACGAGAGGCTGCATGCCAGCATTGAAGAGAAAGTGGCTATGGGTGTGTGGTTTTCGGTGACCGCTGACCAGTGGACAACCAGCAGCGCCGATCGCCAAAGCAGTGGGTGTGAGACGTTCATAAGCTTCACTACCCACTGTGTTACTTTGGACTGGCAGCTTCATTCCCATTGCCTTGAGACCCTTTTCTTCCCTGAGGAACACATGCCAGACAACATTTTGGAAGTTTTTGAAAACATGCTGCACGAGTGGAAAATCAAAAGTGAAAATCTGTCGGGAATCACTACGGGCAACATTGCAAACTTGATTAAAGCCTTTGGTAAATTCCCTTGCATGTGGATCGGATATTTCGGGGATAACTTAAACCTGGCCATCTCAAAAGTCCTGAGGATGCCTCAGGTTGACAGTGCAGTCAAAGCATGCCGACGTTTGGTCCATGCGTTTGCGCGGAACTGGAAAAAGAGGCGGGAACTGAAAAAGAAACAAGAAGAGCTGAACGTCCCCGAGCAGGCGCTGATCCAGGATGAGGCAAGCAGATGGGGGTCTACGGCTGAGATGATTTCCCGGTTTTTGGAGCAGCAGCAAGCCGTCTGTGCTGTACTTGCCACGGACAAGAACGCGTGGCATCTCATGCTCAAGGACACAGACATTGCTGTCCTGGAGGACGTCAGCCAGATTCTGACCCTTCTCGGTGATTTCACAGATGCCATGGTCACTGAGGATAGGGTTACCCTCTCATCCTTGAAGCCCATCCTGCAACACATCACCACTGAAATACTTGGTGAGATAGGAGAAGACAGCACGCTGATCAAACAGATGAAACAAGTCATGAGAGACGACCTGCTACAGCTCCGATACTCGGGCGAAGTGAAGAGAGTGCTGGATATCTGCTGCTTTGTGGATGCCAGGCTCAAGGGATGCTTCTCAGAAAACCTTGACGACACCATTAAGTCATGTGTGGAGGAAGCCATGAGACTAGCACCCCATGAGGAGTCTGAATCAAAATCATCCGTTGCCTCTCCAGAAGAGAAGAGCACCTGCACTTCTCCAACCACTAAAAGGAAAAACAAAACTCTGTCCGGGTTTCTCCGACACATTATTTCATTGAAGCAGGACAAGAGTGAAAAAGACAGTGAATATATGGAAGAATGGCTGAAAGCCAAAGTCAAGCTCTACCTGTCGCTTCCCTCCATCAGCATTGAGGATGACCCACAGGCATGGTGGAAGGTCCACACCGCAGAAATGCCCCTCTTGTCTAACGTGGCCCAGAAATATCTGTCCATCCCAGCCACGAGTGTCCCTTCGGCCAGACTTTTCACCTCCAGTGGGCACGCGCTATCGCTCCATCGATCTGCCCTCAGCCCCGAACATGTGAACATGCTCACCTTTTTACACCACAACCTTGAATAAAATCGCTCATTGTTAGCAGGCATATACACTAGACAGTTTTTTCATGTTGTGACATCGGGAGCTTATTGTGAGTAGGTGTACACTCCAGGATTGTACAGGCTCATAAATGAAAAAACAAAATGGATATAGTGTTTATGACCTGGCGACAGAAATCTCTCCAAAACTCAGTTACGTTTAGCGGTATTTTTGTAAAATTACTATATTTGTATTATTTTAGTACTGGTTTTAATTTCTCGATGACAAAATTCTTATTCAGATCTTTTTTTACGGTAGTTTGAAATTTGTAGTGGAATTTGGAGCTGCAGTACTGATGGGTAAGGTTGGGTCTGTCACATGATCAGAGGTTATGGTACATTGACACGATGAAGGGAGGGGGCGAGGCCAACTAAAAATGTCAATGGAAGACGCGGCCTTGCTTGAGGGCAAGTGTGAGTAAAAAAAATTCCTCTGTCATTAGCGGCGACGCATGTAGCGTGAATTTTGTCACGTGTTGGAACTTCACTAAGTCGACTTCACACTTAGTTGTACTGATAGTTGATCGGAAACCGTCATACACTACGCAAGTTGATCACATGTTACAACATCGGAGCTTATTGGAACCAGGCTTACACAGGCAAAATAAGCATGTGCTTAGGGCATCATGGGAAGGGGCCTCGGAGAAATTTACTACAGAGCATATGATGTAAATGGTGCAGCTGAAACCGGTTCCATGAAAATAGGCTTCAACATTAAATGACAAAAGTTACAGACACATATACACACACACACATATATATATATATATATATATATATATATATATATACAGATTGTGAGGGATGGCCTGCAGCTCAACCCAGACAAAACCCCAAGACACTAGATGGTGACTTCCTGCAGCTTAGTGATGCCCCAGATTCCCACAGGGCATTATGGGAGATGGAGTTCGAGCTTCACAGCCCTGCAGGTACCGTGGGTGCCACAGGGACGCCTGCAGGGAAACAAGGGGATTTCAGTTTCCAATATAGCCCGGAAGTACTCCCAAGTCATGGGGATGGAAGGACAGAACTACTTCCGGGCTGAAGAAAAATATAATTCTCCATCTGACCAACAAGGCACGTGAACAGAACAGGAGAAGCACTTCCGTGTCAAGGACTATATAAAGGACTGGGTGGAGCCAGAGTTGGGAGGGAGTATGACAGAGCTGCTGGGAGGAGAGGAAAAATATTGTGTTTATTCATGTGTTTGTTTATTGTGGCTGTGGTGCTTTGGAGGCACTAGTTTATGAAGAAAATTAAAATACTTCTTGGGGCTTTTAAACCTGTGTCTGCGTTTGTCTGTTGGGTTTTACGGGGCAACAACACCCTCAAGCATCCATTTACCACAATATATGTATTGTCACAAAAAGTAGAGACAAGAGTCATAAAAAGGTTTGGGGCAGCCACCCCTATAATGTCCCCTGGCTGAAAAATGGGTAAATTGAGAGCACTGATGTGCACAGATCAGAGCCCAAGATAGAGCTGACTAGTTTAGGAGAATAAGGCAGCTTTAAAGGTTAGAACGGAAAGTGAAGTCTTCCATAGGCTCTGAACCAGACGTGACGTCATCAAAAGGGCCAGAAATGGCAGGCTCTTTGTCCACGGGTTCTACACCGGAAGTGATTTACATCCAAGGAGCCAGAAGTAGAAATGATGTCATCAGGGCCAGGCGGAATTTACGGTGAACGGTCTGCAGGAAAGTGAGAGAAAAGATCAGCGCACTCTGCCACCCCCAAGTCTGCCGTGAAATTACTCTCATTTAGATCATTTAGCTGCCTCCCATGTAGCACACATGTGTGACTATATATACTATATACTCACCTAAAGGATTATTAGGAACACCATACTAATACAGAGTTTGACCCCCTTTCGCCTTCAGAACTGCCTTAATTCTACATGGCATTGATTCAACAAGGTGCTGAAAGCATTCTTTAGAAATGTTGGCCCATATTGACACGATAGCATCTTGCAGTTGATGGAGATTTGTAGGATGCACATCCAGGGCACGAAGCTCACGTTCCACCCCATCCCAAAGATGCTCTATTGGGTTGAGATCTGGTGACTGTGGGGGCCATTTTAGTACAGTGAACTCATTCAATCAATCAATCAACATTTATTTATATAGCACATATTCATACAAAAAAATGTAGCTCAAAGTGCTTTACAAAATGAATAGAAAAATAGAAGACACAATAAAAGATAAACATAAGTCAACATTAATTAACATAGAATAAGAGTAAGGTCCGATGGCCAGGTGGGACAGAAAAACAAAAAAACTCCAAAGGCTGGAGAAAAAATAAAATCTGTAAGGGTTCCAGACCAAGAGACCGCCCAGTCCCCTCTGGGCAATCTACCTAACATAAGTCAAACAGTCCTCTTTGTATTTAGGGTTTTCATGGAAGGACCTGATGATGATGGTCACGTAGACTTCTGGCTTTCAGTCCATCAATGTTGGAGCATCATGATGCTTTGAGTAGGTGAGGTGGTGCAGGCGCCACCACAAAGAAACCGGAAAAAGAAACAGAAGAGAGAGTGGGGTCAGTATGGATTTTAGAGCCACTATGAAAAATTTTAATTTTTAAATAAAAAGTCCCCAATCAAAGTTTTGAAAAAAAGGGTTGAAAACCCACTGTCTAGTGTCATTAAATTTATTGTTTAAAAAAAAGGCACGTTTGGGAAAAACGAAATGTCCTTTCTCTTTTCCCCTTTAATCCGTAGTTTTTTTTGTCATTAATAAACATCATAAACTTCATCTTAAAATGTTTAATTAACCAGTTTCTCAAATCACCGTAATTAAAGAAACGTTAAATGCTTTTTTTGTATTTGATCTTCTATTATGTGATTTTGTTGTGAATCACTATTTCCCAAACCCGGCTCTCTTCCCCCAACGGACAAGTCAATTACATTGTGAAAACACTCTCTGAATCAAAATACTGAGATGTTCGTTCTTTTTCATGTATAAATTTAAAAAACACATTATTAAACTTTTATCTGAGCCTCTCTTAAAACATTATCTTTTTGAAATTTCCTCTTTTTTATCTTGTTTTTTTTAACTCTTTCTGTTTTATATTCAATATATTTGTACCGTCCTCATCGTTTTTTCTTTCCCCAAGTAACCGATTCCCACACAATCGCTCTGTAATAGCGTTAACCATCTTTTTAAAGCGATTCTTAAAAACGTTTAAAAATTGAAATATCTTAGTGTACATGTTTAATTATTCTACCCTTTCCCACGACCTCCCAGTGAAGAATAAATTATTTAAATAAGTTAATTTTTATGTGTAAAATTTTAAAAACATATTTTGCCATTTCCCCTTAAAAATAAAAAATCTCATTTGTAAATTCGTTTTATAAAGTCGTGGTTGTGAGATATTAAAACTGTAGTGAAAGTTTACAGTGGGTGATTGTACTTAAAAGTCAACAGTTCTACAAGGAGCAATTGAGGGTGCTTTTAAAAGTTTTTGGGGATTAAACTGTTTCTGAAGAGGTCCTTTAAGAAAGGCTTTAAAACGTTTTCAGTGGCTGAGACAGCGTGTCCCTGAAGCTGATACCGTAATTCTCTTTCGATCAGCTCCGTTTGCATGCTCGGTGCTGGAAAAAAAAAAGATGATCCGCTGTGGCAACTCTAATGGGAGCTGAAAAAAGAAGAAAAGAAAAAAGAAAAGAAAAAGAAGAAGAAGAAGAAGAAGAAAAAAAGAAATGGAAAACCCTTAAAACAGTTTTATTTGGAATAAGGCTTTTCCCGGACCATTTATTTTGATTATAAAATCAGATGCATTACACTAAAAAACAATATGCAGTTGTTTCATTATTTATAAAGCTGTTCAGGAAAATAAAGTAACCACGGAACGGCCTTTTTGGGCCCTGGGTCGCCAGTTCAAAACCGTTGGAGAATTTTGCGTCGAAAAGGCATGAGTCCGGGGAAAATGGTGGCTTTCCCCAATTGGTTTTTATACATGGATTTGAACAGGGAAAAGTTCTTCTAACTTTCCAATTCGCACGTTTATACAAAAGGGCCCCCAGGACACTTTCTAGAGATGGTCAGTCTGGTAACTGGGAAGGAATGGCCGGCCCGGGGGGCCAAAAACCCTTGGTCCAACAGCCCACCCCCTCTGCTGAAATAGGAAAAACTGTTTGACGATGGGCAATCTCAGCGTTACAAATCAGCGTTTAGGGTGGGTGGGGGAAAATACTCTCAAGAAAAAGACAAATGACAGCCTGAGGATCAAGGGAAAGATTCAAAAAATCTATTGAGGCAAACTTTAACTCTTTAGACAGAAGACCAAGCAAGATGTCTGGAAGGCCCAGGCACTGCTCATTACCCCCCCTAATCCATCTCTACAGTGAAGATGGTGGTGACAGCATCAGGCTTGGAACAGAGTGACAGGTCAGAACTGGGGGGAGGGGGCGTGCAGTCAAATATAAAGAGGACATAAAAAAACTTGTGACCTCAGACTGGGTGCGGATCAACAATCTGAAGACTACACCCAAAGACAACTCTGGGTGTGGCTTTGTGACAGGTCTGAATGTCCTTGAAGTGGCAGTTCACAGGCAGCTGACTTGAAATCTGAGTTTAGTTGCATGAGTTTGAGAAGATCTGCCAGGGAAATGTGATCAACTTTCCAAGTCCAGGACTGCAAAGCCTGAAGAGACACTTATTCATGAAGACCCCCAAGGGGCCCTTTCCCACAAATATTTGAATTAAGTGTCTGAATACTTTGGGAAGAAGTTTCATTTTTTATTTGTAATAAAAGTGCAGACCTTCATGAAGACCTGCGTCACTTTGTCTTATGGGTTTGACTGTAGACTGATGAGCACAAAAGGCACAGTAGAAATTCCCAGCTATGCTGAACCTGAAGACACGCCCACAAGACTACTGCATGCACAGCTTTTGTTCCTGAATTGTAACCCCTCACAGTCTCTTCCTGCTTTTTTGCTTTTTTCAGTTACAGTTTGCTGTTACCTTTAACTGTGTGTTGTGCGTTACTGACAAAGTAAGTCAATTCCTTTTTTTCAGCGTTCACTGTAACTTAACATCTTAAGTTAAAGTTAAAACTTATGTTGACGGGCAGTTAAGTATAAGCTATTATGGTAAAGTTTTGCTGTTTGCGAATGAACATATTGTTAAGTCTGTGCACTGTTGACCTTAGGGGAGATGCGCTGTATTTTACTTCATTCTAGGACGTTAAAAAGTGTCGATTCTTACAGTATTAAACTTAAAGGTTTTTTTTTTTTTAAACGAATGCCGTCTTGTATGGAGGAATATTTCGGACAAAATTAAATAAATAAATAAAAATAAATAAATAAATAAATAAATAAATGCACAAATAAATACAAGTACTGTGAAATGTGAGGGATAAATAAATAAATGTGTCACGAAATATGTTTTTGTTGTTTTTTATTTAATTTGTCCTAAATTCCTCCAAACCATCATGAATACGACTTGAAATAAACTGTCACTTTCACTGTCAAAGTTGAGAGGGGGGGCTCTAACACCCCTCTGTTTTGATTGGTGAATCGATAGCACAAATTAATTAGAAAAATGTTTACTACTGTCGATGGGAAAAGGATTCTGCCGAAGATATTGCGATTTCAGAGAGAATTGAAGATTTATCGGAAGAAATTGAAATGTTTTTACAATGTTTCCACTGATCAGAGTTGTAAAATTGTTTGAAAAAGTAGCTCGAATATCCACCTGACTTTATACTCAAAACAGGGTCAGATACTCAGTTCAAAATATTAGTTGGCGCTGCTTTGGGCATTCCATGTCAAAGTACCAAAACTAATAGAGCCGGTGAAATTTAACCATATCAAACTGGCTCTTTCCCCTTGTGATCGTCCTCCGATACCCATATAGATCTGCAATCTGTCGTATTTTTAAAACCGCATAACAAAATTGTTCTTTTTTGACTCAGCTGGAATGTCAAAGGTTTTGGACGTCCAGGCGGGGGAACCGTCACCTGAACTGGAGTGCGTGATCATCCACCAGTTCTTGATATTTTAAAAAATATTTTTCCCCTTTTATTGGAGTCAAAAAGGGCCCCAAACTTGAATTTCTTCCGATAAATCTTCAATTCTCCCCGGAAATACGAAATATCCCGGCCAGAATCCATTTCTCGGCGGAAATAAGCATTTTTCTATTTTAATTTCCCCAAATAATAACAAAAAGGGTTTTAAAACCCACCCCCCCGCTTTGAAAGTACAGTTTTTTTCCAAATCTTTATGATGTTTGGGAAAAAATTTCCCGAAAAATAAAATAAATAAATAAATAAATAAGCAAAAAAAACTTATTTCTGTTTACTTTTTGCCTCACATTCTCAATGCCTTGACTAACCCCTTTTTTTTCGACTTTTAAAAATTTATCTAAATTTTCCCTCCAAAATTCCGGGCTTAAGCTGTTCCTTTTATTCTTTTTAAATTGTCCCCTACTGGTTTGTTTAAAAACAATACGTAAAGATGAGTATTTTAACTTTGCTTTTCCCTGAATACTTTTAACTTTGACATTTAATTATTTTATGTTCATATATTTTTTCATTTGTATTTGTGCATTATTGTATTCTTTTTATTTCTGTTTAGATACCACACATACCCTTAATTCCAAAATCTATCAAAGTACTTGAAGCGAGCTGGTAAAGGGGTGTTATCCTCTCTGGTGTAGCTGGGTTCTTTCTAAATGAAGAATTAGGCCAGAAAATTGTACAATCAGCACAGGGGCGTACAACTGTCTCTCACAGGCACATTAACCCTTTTAAAAAATTAAATCCAACAAAAAAATTTTGCAGAAAGTGAGGGTCCCCAATCTCTCTGACTCCTGTATATTTATTATTAATTTTGAAAAATTTAAAGATCCCTTTTCCCCCTAATTTGCCAGCCCTTGTTTTTTTTATTAATTTTTTATTTGACTCCTCTTTCTTTTGTAATCCGTTTTTAAAGAACTAAACAAAGACCCCACAATACCCATCTTCTCAGTTTCCATTCTTTTTCTTTTTTTTTTTATTTTCAGCTCATGGCTCCATTTTTTGCCCCCCAGCCCCCCTTGAACCTCAAACAGGGCGATTTTTTAAAATGTGAGTTTGTGCTTTGACTGAATGGATCCCCCACAATAAAAATCAGTGAAGTTTTAATAGGGGCAGGACAGGGCTTAGGATTAAAAGTCTGGGGGGGGGTGTGCCCTGGGGGGCTGGGGTGAGGGGGGGCCCCTGTGAGTGGTGCATTATGGGATAGAGAAAACTCAGGCGGTGAATCACCAAACTGTCTGTTAAACCCCAAAAATTGAAAAACTACAAGACCTCCCCCCACAGGCTTCATGTTCCAGTGAGCACAGCTTCTAATATTCCCCAAAGATTTTTTTGGGGGTTACGGACTGTAGCCCACCTACCTGATGAGACCACCAGGTAAAAGATGACCCAGATTGAACAGAAGGAGAGTTTGGGGGAGGAGAAAATGCAATGTGGTGTGGTGGAAAAAGACTTTGGGGGTTCAAACCCTGGGGTTTGGGTGGTTGGGGGTCCACTACAACCCACTTGTGACCTCAAAAAATCCTTCCCCCTCCCTTGGGCTCTGATTGGACAAAGAAAAAAAAAGGGAAACAATGGAATCTGAGATGATGAAGTCCCTTGAATGGAATGGCAGTCAAATAATAAAAAAAATGACAGGAAAAACATAAAAGAAAGAAAAAGAAAACAAGATAGAGGGAAAAAAGGCACTATAAAATGAAATGAATTTAAAAATATTAAATAGTGATTGCAGTTTTTTATTCAAAAAATTGATTGGTTTGTGATGTGTGACAGTTGTTTGTTTTTTAAATTAAAGGGTGGAATGTGACAATAAAATATGTCATTTAATAAAGGGGGGTAAAAGTGGACAGTCCATCGAACTCTGACCTCAATGGTGACCTTATTTTGTTTATCAAAATTTTCCCTTGACTGAGTTTATTTCAAATGATGACGCCTCCCTTTTTCCTTTGTTGTCTGTTGTCGTCTTTTTAATTTAATTTTACTCCCCACAGTTTTCTGTCCAATCAGTTAAACTTTTTTACTTTTTGGGAGTCTATTTTGGGTTGTTAGTTCTTTTTTAATTTCTGTGTTGGCTCCTTGTGGTCCTGTTACACAACCCCGATTTCCTCACTCGTTTTTTTTTCTCTCCCTTTCAGACTTCTGTCCCCTCACACTGGACATAAACCCCACCCAACAGACTCCTCCGTCTGTCTAAAGGGGAACAAGAAGGTGACATGTGAGAGGACGGTGTTTGGGAAATATCCTTATCATCCTGACAGATTTGAAGGGGACCCAAGTTCTGGGGCAAAGCTCCTGGGACTGGCTGTTACGGGGGGGGGAAATGCAGTGGGGGAACCGTGGGGATTGGGTGGATGGACTAAAACGGAAAGGGAAGGGGAGCAGGAGTGCAAAACAGGAAAGTTGGTGTTTGGACTGGGCGTTTCCAGTACTTTGTGGGGTTAACATGGAGACTGTAATCAGGCCCCCCCTAACCCCCCACATTAGGTTTTATCTGGACTATGCTGGCTCTCTGTCTTTTTATAGCCTTTTGGGCCCCCCTGAAAGGTTCAACACCCCCCTTCACTGACCCCCTCTACCCCGGGTTTTATCTTAATGATTGTAATTAATAATACCATTTCCCATAGCCACTGAATTCCCCCCACCGGTCTTTATGTCCCCCCCAAGCTCAGGTGTCTTTATGTTTTTTGGGTTTTGGGGGGAAAAAATTTTCACAATAGGTGGGGGGCAGCACCTCTGTGGTGAATTTGTGGATGAGAATCGGGGGGGGGAGCGGCTGTCAAAGGGGCTCCATTATAATTGATTCTGAGTAGCCAATCCCCGGTGTTTTGCGTCATAGTGAGGGGGGTGACACCTCAGAGCTACAAACCAGTCCCCGACCAGCAGGGTCACTTTTGGTCACAGCCATATGTCCTTCAGGCTGGTTTTGGGTGCTTTTCCCCTGAATGTCACCTGTCCCGTCCCCGTCTATATAAACGCATTTCAGTAGTGCTGCTCCCGCAGGGGCCCTGTTCATTATCCCGAGCCTCATTCCAGTGACTATTTAGGGCACAGAGTAACAAAATGACAGGAGTGCTGGCCTCCCGAACCCGACATTGTCTGTCCCCCTTTAATTACTCCCGGTTTGGGCTGTCACCTCTGAATGAATTCACTGTGAATGTCTAAAAGGGGGGACTCAACCCCCCAGTCCCCCATAAAAGGACATACTGATGGAGTTTGGTGTTTTCCTGGGGTCACTTGGTGTCACGTTAGACATTTAACTGCACCTCCTCCTTGTTCTTCCAAAGTCACCCCCAAACCCCAAGGGGGGCAGGGCCCAAACTTCCCCCGTCCCCTGTCGTTGTTCAAAGTGACAATCAAGATGTGACACTTGGGGACACTTTTTTTTTCCACTGGCACCCCTTCCCGGGAAATTTATTTACAATTTCCTCAGGGGCCCCCCAAAGGGTGGTGTGTCACCTGAAAAAGGGGGTGAAGAAAATGAAGGATGAAAAACCCCCCGACCTCCCCCCGTATTACAGGCCCCATCCCCGCTGATGGCGGCTTTACTTCTAAATCTGTCATCTTCATGGGCCTGGGGGTTAAAAAGGGGAAGGTGAGTAAAAAAGTGAGGGGGGAGGATGATAGAAAATAGTCAAAAGGGGATAAAAAAGGGGGGAATGAGTGATCTGGGGACAAGTGGGTGGGGAGGGGTTTCTTGTGTTTTTGTCAGTTTTTTTTCCCCCCTCTGATTTTCTCCTCGACTTGTCCCCACTGATAGCCGTCCTGTGATCACAGATTTTTCGTTGATCAAATCTGTATCTCATTTGTGACCCCCCATTAAATTTTTTGGGACTCACTCATCAGACAGGTTGTCACCCTTAAAAATTTTACTGCTGAACCCGAGCCCTGCTGCCCTCTTTCTCTCTCCTGTCCCCCGGCCCTTGCTTCAGTCCCCCCCCGTGGACCTCCTTTAAAACCACTGGTCTGTCTGGTCACTCCCGGTCCTTGTTGAACTGGCAGTCTTTCCAAACTCTACAGGCTGGCCCATGTTGTCCCCGTTGTCTGATGTTTTTTTTGGTTTTAGGTTTCTCCTGCTGACCTTTGGGGCTTTTAGAGCTCAGGAGTAATGGGAAAAAAATGTCAGTCAGCAGGGTGAGCAGGTGGGACATTCAGGGCAAAAAGTCATTTAAAAATCATTTAGCCCCCACTGGAAAATGCCAGTCCGATAATGGCTCCCGTCAGCTCCTGTGGCCCTCATCATGGCTTTTAACTCAGGCCTTTTGGGCATGTGACTTGCCCCTTTGGGGACATTCCTGTGACTTTCCGGGGGTGTGGTTTTAACTGATTGTTCTGGGCCCAAAATTCCCCCTTTGGCCTTTTTCTGCATTTAAACACATGAGAAGTTGGGGTGTAAGTGTTTGGTGAGATCTAAAAAAAAATTCTGAATATTGTCCCTTTGAAGGACAGTTTTGGGTTTTAAAAATAATTAATGTGTTAAAAAATCTTATTTTAGATTAATCTTTAATTAATTATATTAGGTGTTAAAATTTACAGAGATAAAAAGGGGTTTAATGCTTCCGGTTTTTTTTGGTTGCTTATTAATAAAAAAATCAAAACCAAAAAAAAAAAATCGACAACTGTTATTTTAAATTTTCAATTGGTAACTTTTTTATTTGTAAATTACTGATCATTTTCTCCCCCTTTTTTGGAAAAATCGTATATTAAAAACTTCTTGTTTATGATTAATCTTCTTTAATAAAAAGGGCAAGGGGATCTTTGTGTCTGTCTGTGTATCTGTCCCGTCACTTTTTTTCTCTGTCTTTCCCAAAAGATGGCGCCTCACAAACTTGCCGGGTTTTATGACTCCCATCTAATAATATCATCCAAGGGTTTCAGGCATTGGGACCAGGGGTCACCTCAGTTCGGGCCCAGTTTAATGACAGGATTTGTTTTTAGTGTGAGTGTGATTAGTGGGCCCTTTTCCCGCCTGTAAACCTCCCCGCTGGCACACAAGGTGGTCCCCGACCTGCCCGGGAGTTTGTTGTGTTTAGCTCCTTTTACTTTTTAGAAATATAACAGAGACATAAACTTTTATTTTTCCCCAACAGTGGCCTTTAAAAAAAATTTTTATTAATTTCGTCTACTACAAACTTTTTGATGCCCCTCTGTTGGAATAAAATCAATTCCAAATTTATTTAATTTCTACATTCTTTTTAAAAAACATTCTACAGATGGTGCACTGCAATTTAAAACTGGGTCTACTTGATTACTTAGAATTTAACCCATCTTGAACCCAAACACAGCTAGTTTTTTTAATAAGTTTTTTTAAAAAATATATATATATATATATATATATATATATATATATATATATATATATATATAATTTTTAAAAGTAAATGGAAAATCGCAAAAAAGGGTTTGATGCCATATGAATTTTATTCTTCCATTCACAGCAAAAAAGCTTTTTTGGAGACCGTGGCGTTGCTCCCGGGCTGTTTGTGTCCTTCTTTTTGTTTGGTGCCGTGTCTGTCCATGTGACACATGATATAGTATGGGTGTGAGTTGAGTGGTCCCTGTGACCCAGTCTTACTCCACACTTTAAATATAAGCTGCTAATAAACCCTGACATTAAATTTTATCAGGTACACTTCTTAAACACTTTTAGTTTTATCCTCCAAATATTCAAGTGATGGCTGCTTGCATTCTGTACGCATGCTGATATTATATGAGGAGTCAAAGTTGCTGTAATTCTGCTAAGATAGGGATTGGGTAATAGAAGACGGCTACTTCAGTCACCTCTGGGAGGGCAGCGGCTGATATTCAGACTCGCCTAATCGACACCAAGTGTGAGCTCTGCAGCCCGGACCCTCCACCCGGGAGCTAAAGGGAGGTGGCGGACTCCACTGGGCGCCGACTGGGGGGAAATTTTGGGAGTTCAAATTACTAAGAGGCCTGCACTCCAATATGCCCATCAGAGGGTAGTTTTACCATCATATTACTCAAACTTAGTTGTAATAATGAGGTAGCAAGTCATATAATTATGAGGTGATAAGTCATAATAATATAATAATAACGAAGTGCCAGTGACCTGCTCTTACTATTAACAGACTTCCATTTAATTTGGTTCTGCTTCATTAGCAATAAAAAACTCGCAGTCAGATTAACTGGATTTATATCCTGGAGTGGAGTTAGGGACCCTGATTTACTGAGTATGAAAATGGCAGCTGTTGTGACTTTTCAGTATCTACAGTTGACGCTGCTGTTTACTGTAGATAGTTTTAATGAAGTGTTTGGACAGATGTGTGAAGAGAATAATCAATCCCAAACTTCCTCATAAATGTTCAAGTGTTTGAACCATGGAGAGTGACCCCCCAATGTGATGTGTTTTCTAAGCCTTGAACTGTTGGCATTTACCCCCGTTTTCTCCTGTAGGCTTTTGAAAAAAAGAGAAGTATATTGTGAGGCCTAAGCGCCTGTCGTTTATTCCTCGCACTGCTGCACAGTCCATTCAGATCAGCGGTTCAAAACTCGGTCCTGGGACCCCTGTGGTTGAGGTTTTTTTCCCAAACCCAGATTAACAATCGGTGATAATAGTTGATAACAACTGATCACATTTAATGAGCTGTTCTTTTTAACTTTTCTTATTCTGCATTCAGAAAAAAACAGTATGGATTTTACATTTATAAGACATTTAGAAATATTTCTATTTTTTCTAAAGCTGTGAATGTTAACTTCTTTTGTTCTTTTCCTATTTTTTTTCCTTTTTTCCTGTGTAGTTTGTCCCTTCATTTAATCTTAATAGTGACATAGCAGACCCCCAGGATGATGAAAGCAAACACTTCAGTGTGACTTCTAATTATCAGTTAAATAACCAGAAGATGTGGAAAAGTAGAATGAAAATTAGGTTGAAAATTCGGTTAATGACTTTAAAAAGAACATATTCCCATATAAGTGCTTATTACATTTTAATAATTAGTTTTTAATTTCTACATTGATCCCAAAAAACAGAAACTGGGAAATAAACGACTCACTTAATTAGGCTAAGAGTCCAATGAAAATGGAAGTTGTTGGAACAAAAAACCCGCAGCCACAGGGGGACCCCAGGACCGAGTTTGGGAGCTACTGACCAAGAAAACAAGTCCATCCATCCATCCATTATCCAACCAGCTACATCCAACTACAGGGTCGGGGTTGCTGGAGCCAATCCCAGCCAACACAGGCCAAGGCAGGAAAAAACCCTGGAGGGAGCCAGCCCACCAGGGCAATAATATAATATGATATAATATAATATAATATAATATAATATAATATAATATAATATAATATATCCATCCATCCATTATCAAACCTGTTATATCCTAAGCAGAGGGTCACAGGGGTCTGCTGGAGCCAACTTAGCCAATACAAGGCACAAGCAGGAAACAAACCCCTGGCAGGGTGATGATAAGAAGTGCAACATACATTTACTTACGCGCTTAACAGACGCAGAGGCCGTCTAGTGGGGGGTGAAAGTCAACAAGCAGTTTGTTGGTTTTGCTGGGAAATTGGTTGCAGACGATTCTCAAAATTCTCAGCTGACTTAATTAAACTTCTTCATTACAGGCAGAGCCAAGGGTGCTCCGATTTGTAATGATCTAACGTGAAGCAGGGCCGACTTCTTCTCCTTGGTGACACTTTCTGTACTAAGAAGGTGCTTGCGCCCTGTAATGGTTACCCCTTAAAGACTTGGAGATAATAAAGAAGACTGACTGTCGCTTTCTCCTGGCTTTGTTTTATTTCCTGCGTTTCATGGGAGAACAGGACACCCTGTGGGGTGCCGGGAAATTTCTTCCCCACGCCCCCCCAAACACGATCATTTTCTTGCATTTTATTAATATGTTTAGTCCTCGTGTATTGTGAAGTAAATCGCGTTCATCTCCTTTTGAACATCGCCTGCCCGAGCCCTCGAAGAGCTGCAGTATGAGCGCTGGCGCTGCACCAGCCGACATGTCTGGATTAGTGGACACTTTTATAAGTCTAAGGCAGGGTCTCCCAAACCTTTTTTCCCCCGAGAGCTACTTTTATAAAATGAAAATGGCCGAGAGCTACTCAGTTTTCTAGCGTTTATTCTCATAGTTTTTTCAACCAAATAAACTGAATACGCTTGTTTTTCCTACAACTGTCCATACCCGAGAGGTAGAAGTGTTAGCGATAGTGAGAGATTTGGTGATAATCTGCCCGTGTATTTTAAAATAGTATGGTCCGTGCCAGGAGGTTGAGTTATCTGTAAGATGACGAATAGGAATCGAGAAATGCTGTGTCGCGAGCGTGTGGGCGGGGCCGGTTTTCCCGAGCTTCTGGTGAAGATTCTTCTAGTTATCTGGCTCTACTAAGCTCCAGATATGCTGTTGAGACTTTTACTGCCCTTTTTTGAAGGTTTATAATATATAATATATAAAAATAATGTCTTTTCCGTCT